>NC_069657.1:29046856-29301856 GCF_027244095.1 Hemicordylus capensis | reverse complement strand
TGCCCAGAAATATATGGGAATTAAAATTTGGGCAAGTATAGTTACAATGAAAATCACAAGTAATGCCACTTTTAAACATGCCCTGGTAATGTATATGTTCTCATTTGCTAGGTACTGTCAAAGCTTTGCCTTTTTTTTTTGGTCTAAAGTCACAGAAAAAGGAAACATCCCCACTGCAACAGCTGTGCAATAAAATGGCAAGTACTGAATAGTCAGTACTGAAAGGTAGGACTCACTCACATTCAGAATAATGGCTGACATTCTGAGCAGCGCCCTATGGGCATTACCCAAACCGCCTGTCCTGCTGCATGTTCCTAAGGCCACATGGACACAGTTATATAGGAACACTCTTGCACGAATTCCAGAATTGCGTGAAATGCAGTTGCGTAATCACATGGCCATTGGAAATCGTGGCTGTACGATCATGGGACTCTGCAAAATTTCAGGATTCGCACAAGAATGCTCTTGTACAATTGGGTTCAAATTGCCTTAGGAACACGTAGCAGCACAGACAGTCCAGAAAATGCCCATGGGATGTGGCACAGAAAGTAGGCAGCTGTGTAGAATTCTGATCAGCCTGTGTCAAAAGGGATGCAGTAGATCTGAAAAGGGCAGGATCAAAGGACTGGAGTATCCTGCCTTCGAAAAAAGGTGAAAAGACAAGAGTTTTTTGGTTGAGGGGGAGGGAGATAATGTTCAGCTGGAACATATGTGAATTTATGTGAGTCCCACAATATGTAATGAGAATTACAGCCTGTTCATGTATGGCCCATGTGGTGGGAGACCCTTCCCTCCCCCAGGGCCTAAGCATGGTAGTGGTGGGGGGAAGGGACACTTTACCCTGGCTCCATGGATGTCTGGAGGACGGGGCAAGAGGGAGAAGTTGCCCTCCTTGGGTTGAACCAGTTCCATTGAATTCAGTGGGCTTACTCTAAGATAAGTGGCTATAGGATTGCAGCTTTTGCCCCCTACTAGGGAAAAATCCCGTGGACACCCATGCCTGGCCCAGAAATGGGGTGGGTGGGCCTAACCTGGGCTGCAAGCCCATTACCATGAAGAAAAAAATGAGACTAAATTGTAGATCATTTCTAGAACAGAGAAAGAGAGGACACGTGTACAGGAGCACGTGTGGAGGACTTGTCGTTTGAGACTCAGAGATACGTCTGCTTCCCTACAGAAGATGTTTTCTCACAAATGGCAACTTCCAGAAGAGAAGGGGCCCATGTTACAAGTGACTACTGGGATCTGAGAAATGATGCTTCGGCATGGTCTTCTACATGCAAGTAGCCTTCAATGTGGATTATGAACCATGAATACCCAGTCGCACAAAGGAGAGATTCTCAAGGCTCTTCCTCTGCTAAAGGGAGGGCCCGACTTACACTGGAGGCTATTTGCTTGTAAAGGAGACAGGTTTGTGCTGCTCTACATGTCACTGACTGCAACACATCCCTTGGTTGGATATATAGGAAAATAGGAAGCTGCCATATAATAAGTTAGACCATTGGTCTATCTAGCTCAGTATTGTCTTCACAGACTGGCAGCAGCTTCTCCAAGGTTGCAGGCAGGAACCTCTCTCAGCCCTATCTTGGAGAAGCCAGGGAGGGAACTTGGGATCTTCTGCTCTTTCCAGAGTGGCTCCATCCCCTGAGGGGAATATCTTACAGTGCTCACATTTCTAGTCTCCCATTCATATGCAACCAGGGCTGACCCTGCTTAGCTAAGGGGACAAGTCAT
The DNA here is from genome assembly GCF_027244095.1 of Hemicordylus capensis. Classification (NCBI taxonomy): domain Eukaryota; kingdom Metazoa; phylum Chordata; class Lepidosauria; order Squamata; family Cordylidae; genus Hemicordylus; species Hemicordylus capensis. The sequence goes on along the minus strand of NC_069657.1, from coordinate 29,300,122 downwards.
GCTTGATTCCACAAGACCAGCTCTCCTGGATATATGAACCACACCAAAAGGAAGATACTTTATAGAATGCATGCAGGGGAACCCCCAAGGTGGATCTGACCGCTGTGGGTAAATGTGTGGCGAGCTTCATGTTGGGGCTTCCCCCGCCCGGGTCTTTCAGGGAGGACCCTATCGGGCGGGGAAAGAAGTAGACATCAATACGCCCACCTGGGAATGTGCCCACTGGCCCCAGCAGGGAGATGTTGCCTCGCTATCAACAGACAGTGCAGCCATGCAGGATTGGGAGAGGCTCTCGTGGGATCTCACAAGACTTGCCCCAGCTGTCAGGAGCTATATAAGGGAGGACTGGCCAGTGATGAGGGGCCAGTCCAGGAGGAGGGCTTGGTGTGGAAGGAGCCCTGGGATTCTGACTGAGCCTTGCGGGGGAGCAATCCTATGGCAGGGCTGGTGAATGGAACAAGCCCTGCCTGTAAGCCTTAAAGCTCCCCTGGCTGAAAACTCTGACTCAACTGAACCTCCTTTGTCAGCGGAAAGTGGATGGCTATACCGAGAGCCTGACAATGCATCAGTAATTAATGGATGGGGATATAGCTGGGGATGAGACCTAATTCAATGGTAGAACATCTGATTTTCATGCAGAAGATCTCAGGTTCCCTGGTATCTCCTGGGAAAGATCCCTGTCTGAAACCCTGGAGAACTGCTACGAGTCAGAGTAGACAATACTGAGCTAGATGCACTAAAGGTCTGACACAGTATAAGGCAACCAATGTACCTATGGAATTCATTGCTGCAGCTTAGCCCAAACCGAATCAAAAAGTGTACTTTACTAACCCAGCTTGAGGGCTAAATATACCACAAAGTAAGTCATAGAAAGAACAACCACCTTTCAGGGTTGCCTTAAGCATAACACCAGCTGCAAAGAAAAAAGAAATTAATGTTTTATTAAGTATCTCCCTTTGGCAGTGCAGGAATATAGCAGCAAAGATAATGCCTTAATATATTTTTGTAAACATGAAAATGAGACTCAACAACAGGTGCTGGTAAGTTTGCACATTTGGTGCAATAAGGGGTAAAAATGACCCCAAATGCCATCAAAGTATACACTGCAATTTTAAAAAATACAGATGGGAGGCCATGGAACTCTGTAGGGCAACTGATCTCATTAAAGTTGAAGAACATGAGCAGTATGCAGTTAAAGAAGGCTGAAAGCAACATTTTACTGTATTTCTCCACTTCTTCAGGTCAGTTGACCCCACTGTCTGGATGAAGGTTAAAACAAAAAGGGTGGTTAAAACACATACACACACACACACACGGAAGATAGATATATCAATGGCTATTGATTTTTTAACAAAAAGCTTGCTGTTGACTCATTCTTTCAGCTCTTATTACAGTTGTGCTCATTCTACTTTCTCTTAATATAGCTAATGAAGCTCTACTTTCTTTCTAGATAAGTCCACAGTGCTTTCAACTGCACAGAGAAATGTAATTGTTTTAAAGTTGTTGTTTTACATAGCATTTTTTAAAAAATGTTGTTTTTACATAGCAAAAAATTGGGGTTCCATAAGGTGATTATGGCCACTTTTTGAATTTCATATCAGGATGCTGCTGGAAGTGTTTGGACATTGATTTAAAGGCCTAATGATGGAATTATGGAAACTGAATTTAATTTTGGGAGATCTGGGAGACCAGCAAGCCTACGTCTTGGGTGAACTTCTGGGAACTGACCTTGGTTTTCACAGAATCAAGCTTTGGATGAGGGCTGATCACATGGGCCCAAAGCAAACTCAGGTGCAGGCAAAAGATCAAGGCAGGATTAAGTGTAGGGTTGAGGCCTCAGACTGGAACCAGAGCAGGATTCAAGGAAACAAGCAAAACCAAAAGCAGGTATTCAGAGAAGGCAGCTCAGGAAAACTCTCAGAGAGTGATGATAGAGCAAGAAAAAAGAGCAGATGTCTGAGTACAGGTATGTAGATAGGCTAGTCCAGAGGGACACATTATTCACAGCCAAGTGGCCGTGCAAAGGAACTGCTGCTGAGCCTATTGACAGCCTCTTTCTGCTTCTCTTAGTAGAGGCTGAAGCCAATGAGATCTAGGGAACTAAAGGAGGCCCAGCATTCCATTAGTTTTAAGTGCACTTGGCAGAGCTGATGATTGATGGGTCCTGACTAGGATCCTAGGAGCAGCAAGATTGGGACATTACAGCATTGGGATTTCATGACTTCCTTTCAGCCACAGTAAAGCCCAGAAAGATGTCTGAAAGCACATTTCCGGTCTACCTGTCGTTATTACAAAAAGGTTTGTGATAATCATATTCTCATGCAAATTCCTTAGCTTGCTGTCCATCATGTCAGTGCCCTCTTTGTGGCTTTATCCATCTGCGTGAGAAAGCACATCCATTTATTATGACGGAAGGTGCTATCAGTGCACTGTAGACTAAAACATCATTCTTGGAGGAGGCAAAGGAAGAGTTAAACCTTCAGCTTCTCAAAATATTTGCACAGTATCGACATTTGTGAAGAAAGTATAACAAGATATGGATGTGTCAGTCAACATGTTGCCTTGGTATTGCATTATAGGTTATTTGGAGAATATAGCCCCTATAGGAAAGGACTGTGACTCGGGGAAGGGCATCTGCTTTGCATACAGAAGGTTCCATGTTCAATCCCTAGCGTTAGGGATGTGAGAGCTGGCTTGAGCCTGAACCGGCCTGGTTTAGCTTGAGGTTGAGCTGAACCCTTTGGGCTGGTTCGAGGCCAGTTTGAGGGTGTTCGACAGCATAGTTACACTTGCTAACACCCCTGAACTTGCCTCAAACTGGTTCTAATTCAAGTTGAGCCGGGCCTTCATTCAGGGGTGCAAGAACCAAACCAGGCAAACTGGTTCCACGTGTACATCCCTACCTAGCATCTCCAGTAAGGCTGAAAAATGCCTCCATCTACAGTAGGCTTCTGGGCAAAATACAAAATGCTGGTTATAACTTATAAAGCCCCAAATGGCTTAGGCCCTGGGTATCTAAGAGGATGTCTTCTTCATTATGAGCCCCACCGCCCATTGAGGTCATCCGGAGAGATCCATCTCCAGTTGCCGCCAGCTCAGCTGGTGGCCACAGGGGGGCGGGCCTTCTCAGTTGCTGCCCTGAGATTGTGGAATGCGCTCCCTACTGAGATATGATCCTCCCCATCTCTGACCATTTTCAGAAAGCATTTGAAAACCCATCTCTTCGCCCAAGCTTTTTCAGTTCTTTTCAAATTTTAAGGTTTTAATCTGTGGGTGATTTTTAAATTGTTAAATTGTTTTAAGTTTTTGTATATGTTTTAACTTGTTTTGTGCTGTTGTTAACCACCCAGAGACAAAAAGTTTGGGGTGGTGTACAAATATGACAAATAAATAGATCAATCAATCAATCAATCAATCCACCTGGAACCCTAAAGGTCTGCCGCCAGTTAGGACAAACAATGTTGTGCTAGTTGGACCAATGGTTTGACTTGGTATAAGGTAGCATCTTCTGCATATGAGCTTATGAAACTGCCTTACAGGGAGTCAGACCATTGGTCCATCTAACTCAGTACTGTCACCTCAGATGGGCAGCAGTTCTCTGGGGTGTCAGACAAGGATCTTGTTACTTCAGATCCTTCAACTGGAGCATTTCCAGACAGCAAGCTTTACCGCAGGTTTGCTGCAAGGCTATGCTGCGAGTTCAAATTTGCCTCCCCCCAAAAAAAACTGATGCAAAAAGTAGCTTATTTTACCCCAGACAGAAATTGGGCTATGCTCTAACAGGCGATGAAAAACCTAAATTGTGTTTTTCTATCTGGAGTGCTCCCTGATAGCTCACAGGGACATAGGGGTAAATCTGGCCGGTACATGAATGCACTCCTCCATTCTGGAGGAGCAAGCTAAAAGCCCCGCCTGGAAATTTTCCTGGTGATGTCAGCAATGGAACCTTAGGCCTTCTGTGTGCAAAAAATGTGCTCTACCTGTAAGCTATAGCCCCTCCCAAATGGTCCATGATGGCTTCACTATGATCTTCTCCTGAAGCATAGGAGACAGAGTGGGGTTTAACCCTCCCCCTATTCCTTGTACTTTTAATAATTACCTATACATAATAATTTAGCTGGTAGAGTTTTTCCCACTAGTTATCTGCATGTAAGGAATAATTTCACCTGGAGGCTTCTCACACAGGGATTTTATTGTGAATCCACTCCTGATTGGAGTGTGCTAGTCCACATATTAGCTGGATTTACCCCGACATCCCTGCAGGCTATCAGGGACCAGGACAGACAGGACTTTGATTTTCCCCAAATGGAGCCTGCGAATTCTGGCTTAGCCCGAAGTATGTCCGGTTTTTAAAACATCCTCTAGTTCCAGAGGTTTTTGAAAAATAATCCGGGGCTGTTGTGCCCCACAGTTTTCTCTGTTATGTTTGTGTTGCTCATCCCACTAAATCCGTCTTTTTCAGAACTCAACGAAGGGGATTTTAACAGCTGTTTTGCGTATGGTCTGCTCTGATTTGCAGTTGCAAGCGCTGGTGTGTGTGTGTGTGCCAGCACAACACTGAGTTGGCAGATATCGAGACAGGGATGGGGGGGGGGCAGGGTCATGGCCACCTAGGGGCGTTTTTTTTTTTTTTTACTTTTAAAGCCGCCACTGAGCAGCAGCAGTGGAGTGGGATGGTGGTGAAAGCAGCTCTCCTTCCTCCCAAAAGATGAAGGGAAGCTACTCTTGGGCAGGGCCAGGGGCCAGGGTGGCTGGGGCAGGTGGCGCATTGGCAAGTGACATGACAGGACACCAGTGGACTGACTCGGAGTCTTTAGAGCACTCACCGCCATGGCCACTGAGGGAGGAAGGAGCTGGGAGGGAGAGAGGGAGGGAGGGAGGGCAAAGAACTCCCATCAGCTCTGTCTGCCTCCAAATGAGGCCACATGCGTGTGCAGAAGCCTAAAATCAGCCCGTCTGCCTCATTTGGAGGCAGATAGGGCCGAGGAAGGGAGCTCTTCACCCACCCTCCCTCCCGGCTCCTCCCTCCCAGACAGTCAGTGGCCGGTGGGAGTGAGTGCTCTAGAGACTCCTACAAGTCGGTCCCTCCGCCGCTGCCCTGTCACGCCACTGGCCAGCATGCCGCATGCCCCAGCCAGCCCGAGTCCTGCCCCAGAACAGATTCCCTTCATCGTTTGGGAGGCGGGAATGCTGCTCTCGCCCCCATCCCGCTCCACTGTCAGCGCTGGCTTTAAAAGTTAAAAGAATGGATTTTAAGTGTTAAAAGAGAATGCCTTTTTCATTATGAGCCCCATCACCCATTGAGGTCATCTGGAGAGGTCCGTCTCCGGTTGCCGCCAGCTCGGCTGGTGGCCACTCAGGGATGGGCCTTCTTGGTTGCTGCCCCGAGACTGTGCAATGCGCTCCCTACTGAAATACGATCCTCCTCATCTCTGATAATTTTTTAAAAGCATTTGAAAACCCACCTCTTCACCCAAGCTTTTTCAGCTTTTTTAATTTTTAGGTTTTAATCTATGGTTGATTTCTAAATTGCTAAATTGTTTTAAGTTTTTGTATATGTTTTAACTTGTTTTGTGCTATTGTTAACCGCCCAGAGATGAAAGATAGATAGATAGATAGATAGATAGATAGATAGATAGATAGATAGATTTTAAAAAGGGACAAATAGAGTCCATTAGGTGTGTTGGTGGGGTGGTGGTGGTAAACATTATTTGATGAAGGCAGTCACTCATAAAGTCAAGGGTTAAGCGTCCTGCTGTTAAAGTCAAGGGTTAAGCGTCCTGCTGTTTAATCCAGCTGTTTTGCAATTTGTTATGCTGGTCTTGTGTTCTTAGATGTCAAACTATTTTTAAAAAGCTCTCTCCCTTCTTCCTCTGTCCTGTGATTTCTGATTGGTTGGAGGGAAAACCCGGAGCAGAGAGGTGTGAACGCATAGGAAAAAGATCTGCCAGGGAGTGCGGGGAGAAGCCAACAGCTATGTGGACTGTCATTTTAATCCCTCAAAGTACACATCTTGTGAATCTGCTGCGAAGCAGATTCACTCTTCAGATACCCCGAGGCATAAAGCCATGTGTGAAAAACCTCCTGTTCAATAGTGAAGATTTTATATTAAAAGGAACCATATACATATGGAAAACAGACAATGTAAGTAATGTCTGTATAGCATGCTGCTGTTGACACAGGTACAGGGCCATTTTAAAAAGGTGGCAGCCCTACTTAGGTTGGGGCATGTGCTGGCTGCAGGGATCTTGAATTAAGGCATATGATCATATAGCCTCCAAAAGAGAAGAAGAGTTCTCTGTACAAGAACCAGCTATAAAGCATCAAAGGTCTATGCTCCGTTGCACTCTTTCCCCTTTGCCACCCATTCATCTTCTTCTCTGCTAACTGACCCTAGAACAATCTACAGTATATAGGCTAAGGAAGTAAATGAAGGTTTTGGTACCACAGTGCAGTGATGAGCATCATATAGAAATGGCTTTGACGACAGGCATTTTGGCACATTCAGACTTTATAGTCCTGAAGAAAAACGTGTAGCACCTTAAAATTCTTTCAGGATTTGGTTTTGCTTTTTTGCTTTGCACTATTAAAAGCAAAGGTGTGGGGAAACCATCTGAGAAAATTCTCTGTTATTTCCCCTTAGAGGAACCCTGAAATTCTCTTTCGAGTTGCAGCTTGGAGAAATTTCAGTTTGAACCCTTAATTGAAAGCAGTCTTGTTTCCCTTATTGAAATGAAGACTACACTGGATTTCAGGAGTTAGATTTGTTGTTGTTGTTGTTCTGAAGAAAATAATCCCTTTATTATTATCGTCACACCATCAGATTGTTTGGGAGAATATTTGAAAGGCAGAATATTTAAAAGCTATTGATGTTTTTTGTCAATGACCCTTTCATTGCTTTGTATTTTGTATTCAAGAATAAAAATGAAAGTGTAAAAATATGCATATACACATCTATTACACAAACATATAAACATCAGAGCCAATGAGGGATCAACTGGTTGTTAAGATCATTTTGTTGGATTAAATGGTGCAGTGACTATTTGAAGGAAGAGGAATTATTTCTCTGTTTTAATGGTGTTTTAATGTAAACTGCCCTGAGCCTTTTGGAAGGTCGGTATAAAAGTTTTAATAATAAATAATAAATAAATTAATAAATAAATAATAAGAAATGATATGCAGCCATGTTCCATCTCAGGCTCCATCTAAGAGGCATTCCCTCTTGAGTAAAAAAAAAAGGAATCGGAAGGCTTCTTCCAGGATGATGCATGCCAGCTGTAAGTAATTGTGTTCAAAAGTGATCCACAATTTGAAAAAAACCAAAACAATCCTCAACAAATGGGGCATCATTTTAATCAATGAAAATGATTTTTAATTGCTTAATATTTGTTTTACCTAAAACATTTCTCTCCTGCCTTTCCAACAAGCTCAATATTGCAATCCTACTTGCTATAGATCCTGAACTATAGATTTTTATATCTTATAGAATCACAGTATATGGATCTAGATATTGCTGTGGCAATTGTTCACAATAGGCATAGAGAATATAATTGATTTATAGCTTTCTGCATTTCATGACGCATGCTTAGCATTTTCCATATGGCAGGGACTGGAGAGAGAGTTTATCAAATGAAAAAAATAATGCACAGATTGCATATATTGCGAAGAGTCTATTGCTAGGCCATGTTGGGTGATTGTGCTGTATAAAAAGCAGTAAAACACAGAGTTATTTAGTATTGGCATAGATTATTTATGGGTCTTACACAGAGTAACTAAATAAATAGTATAGTAATGGCCACAGAGAAATACAAATTTGTCCGTCAACACATGTTTATACAAAATGCTACAGATGTGTTTCCTGCTATTTGCAGGGAAAATCAATCGTTTCAGTGCCAAAATATAACCTTTTAACATGTGGGAATACTTTCTAAACGGATATTTAGAAAATACCATATTTATTCTGGGTTTTTTCTTGCCTTTGCTACTCAGGTTCTGCAGAGCGAGAGTGGTTCTCCCCCGCCTTCTCCAGCAGACACAAGTATAATTTTTACCACTTTTCTCCAGGAGAAAAGTTATTTTATCCAAACAAAACATTGACGTTAAACTGCACCCTCTTACACAGCACAGTGCTTTAAAGAACTTAATGGCTTCTCCGCATTTTTAATGGCTGCGATATTACACAGCTAACAAACAATTTCAGAATTAAGTTGCCACAATTAGGAATTAGAAGCAGGTGGCTCAATAATGGTGCTTTTTCATTTCATTTATTAAAAGGATGTGGTGGGGGGAAGCCCCCCCAACAATGCAGAGCTTCAGTTATTTCCATCAGCTCCATAGTAAGAGCATGTAAGCAATTTGCAAGACTCAGATAATTTAAAGTACCCTCCGTTTATTCCTTGAGTTTTAAAAGCATCTTTTCAGCCATCCCAAATTTGAAAAGCTCATTTATTTCCAGCTTTAAAAGTGCAAATTTGGGCTGCGGCTGCTTGGATGCTGTTTAACAGTGCTAGGTTGATTTTGCTTTTATTTTATTTTTCTGAAGAACAGATGGATTGCATTTCCATGCTGGGTGATCCCTGAGGTAGGTGTCTATGTGCATCTGTGTGTTGTGTGTGTGTGTGTGTGTGTGTGTGTGTGGTGTGTGTGTGTGCATGTTAAAACCTCACAAACAACCGCACAACAGCATCCCCCTGAAGCTCGTTTCAATATTTCTTGCTTCCTTGCCCATTTGCAAAAGAGGGTTTTTAAACCGATTCTGCAGTTCCCACAAGATTCAGTGTTAAAAAGGAGATATTAAGCAAAAATGTTATTGATAAATACACCATTTATGTAAGTAGATTCTTCTCCTCTAAACAGACAACCATGCAACGCCCCCCCCCCACCCCGCCATCTCTCTCTCAATCTCTCTCTCTCTCTGCAACATTTATTCTTTCTACAGGAGGCTGGAAGCTGTGACCCTGGTGCACCCTCTAGTGGCAAATCTGAGGAACACAATCTTGCTTTTTACACAATCCCCTCCTCACTGCACACGTGATATGTAAAAGACAAGGCTCAACAGCAAAACCAGGCCCCATGAGAGAAATGCTGGGTCCTAGAGAATAAATAATAATAGTTATCCACACACCCCCACCACATTAATGTTGCCAGATTTCTTTTTATAGAGGCTTGTCCCTTTATTTTAAAGGGTTGTTCTTCATTCCAGAACTTTACAGGACTATAGGCGAAGGGGTTTTCTGACTGGAGACTTAGGTATTTTTTGCATCCTTCCAATCTGAAATGTGAATGCACAACTTGAACAGGCTAGGCTGTATGCTCGATTTTAAAAACGAGATCTTCCGCTTTCTAGCTTGCATTAGCAATATTCATAACACATGCAGAATTACCAGACAGACTCAAAAACACTTTTAAAGCCACGTGACAAAGTGATTCTAATTGATAACCCTTGTAAGTGCATATTTCCTATGTTCAGAGAACATGAAGCAGTCTCTTAATTCTGGACAGCACTGCTCCAACTATCTCTTGTAGTCCTGGTTAGTTTTCCTTTATTAGGGGTTTTCAAACAGGAGCTGGAACCGGCATCTCTTAGGGATGTTGTAGAAGATTCCTGCTTGGAGCTGGGGTGGACTAGAAGACCTTTGAGGTTCTTTCCAACATTAAAATGCTGTTATGCTAATTATAATGTTTCAGCTATAGCTCCCCCTTTACAAGAGCTTCCTTCACACACACACACACACACACACACACACACACACACACACACACTTCTCCCTGTCATTGAGTTTCATGTTGCTGGGGAGCGCATATGCAAACATCACAACTACATAAGCCCTATTCAGACATTATGTTGTATGTGTGTACAGGTTTTTGTACACATGTACATCCTTTTGTGTGAATAACTGTACATGCATTAACTGTAAAAGTGAGTCTGGGTGCAGATGCCCTCAAATGCAGGGCACAGAGATGAAGTATACTCTTGTTTAGGTGTTCAGCCTCATGTGTGAATAACTGTATGCATGTACAGATCTGTACATGCATATACTGTATGCTGATTGTATGAGCATTGAATGTAATGTGAATAGGGCTGTAGGCAAAGGCAACTACATGGACCTTCCCCATCCAGTCACTGCATTACAGGAAGGGTAGGTAACACTCAGGTGGTAAATATCCACACAATCAGTTCTACCAGTGTTCACTGGTCTCTTTGACTACTTTCTTCCCTTATGTGTTGTAGTAAACTCCAATTCTGCCCCACAGCAGACAGGACAGTAGGGTGGGAAAGGAGATCTTTGGAAGAATGAGCCAGGAGGATCCGGGGCTACATTCTCTCTCTTCCAGCCACACAATTTGTCAGGAGAACAACAATGGCTTAAGACCTCATGTGCGCAGCTAAAAATGCCTGTGTGCAGTGCTATGATTGGCACTTCTGGAGTGCAGTTGCTTCTGAGTGGAGGGGGCAGTTTTCACTGATGACCCTGGAAGCGCTCCATGTAATCTAGAAGAGGGTCCCTGAGGGCTGTGCAACCCTCATGGACTACTTCCAGGTAGGGGGAGAGAGGATTGGCAGAGATCACTCCATGCAGGAGCACCTGTGCTTCAGAAGTGTCAGTCCTAACACTGCACCAATGCTTCATGCATGGACACAGGATGGCAGCCAGTATCTCTGGGTTGCAAAGTGGGAACCCTACCTTCCAGTGGCATCTGGTGGGCCACTGTGTGAAACAAGATGCTGGACTAGATGGGCCTTGGGCCTGATCCAGCAGGGCTGTTCTTATGTTTGCTCCTCCAACCCCTGCCCTTAGTACTGGGAGTTAAGACAGGAAAGCAATACCAAGAAAGCCAGAATAATATTTACCAATATTCCATCCAGGGTTTCCAAACCTGTGGTACTCCAGATATTGCCAAGATGTAATCCCCATCATTCTAATCTACAATGTATTGTGGCTGGGGATGATGGGAGTTGTAGTTCAGCAACATCTGGATCACCACAGGTTGGGACCTCCTGTTCTAGTTTTTTTCTGCTGAACCCTTTGAACTAAGTATTTCCATCAAGGTCCACTTTCAATCAGAGGTGCACCTAGGTAATTTTGGAGCTTGGATCAAAAGGCCTTTGGAGACACCCCACCCCCACTGCAAGTTAAGCATCACCCCACTACACACACACACACACACACACACACACACACACACACACTATTTTTAACACATGGGTTCTTGAGGGCACAAACAGCAACTGAACTCACAATAATATAAGAATATAGAAAAGATATATGCAAATATGCATTAGGAGAAACATTTGAACATGCAACTTAATGTATTCCCGTCTCACATATCCCATCCCACATATTTCTTTCCCCACTCCCCACTTTGTCACTAAAGCAGAGGTCATGTTCGGCCGCCTGGAGCAGAGCCACCTGGCGCGGTGCGGGCCAGCGGTTTGGCAACCACACCACCCAGGACAGACTAAAGAGGATTTGGGGACACACACCCCTCCCCCAGCATGTGTGGAGGCCCTGGACTTCTGCCCGGAAGTCCAGGCATAAGAGCGCCTCTGCTTGCAACACCTGAACTCTCTCTGAGCTATCTACTATCTAGCTGTTCCCATTTAGTGCATTAGCAGAGTAGCTGAGATATTGTACAGAACTCTTTGGTCACCACAACTCACTAAACCCTAAGGAGAATTCAGCTTCTGTGGAAAGAGCCACAATATTCATCTGTGGGATTTTCAGATGTCGGCAGGTTTGGGTAGAGGTATTTGGGTAAAGGTAATACAAAGGTGTGGGGTGTGTGTGTGTGTGTGTGTGTGTTTTAAAGAAAGATAAAATTAAAAACCCTTCCTTGTATTCTTTATCACAACACTTTCCGTTGGGAAACAGAATACAAACATCTCTAAGCCTGTTAAAGAACAGCTCCCCTCAAGTTTCCTAGGCAAAGCCCGAGGGGATCCAACAGTTGTTGGCTTCTCTAAAGCAAAAGCCCAGGCATCTTTTTTTGTGTTTGCACCAATGCGGTCGTTTTACATTGCTGCCTGGTCTACTGTCCCTTGTTCTTCCGCTGCCCAAACCAAAGGTGTTTACGAAGTGTGAATTGTCCCAGGCAGCTTTAGCACATGGCGGAAGGATCTGCAGCATCAATGAATGCTAGCACGCAGAGACTACTCTCGTGAGAGCTAACCCTGAATTAGTAAACCCTTAACCCCCTTCTGCTTTGGCAGTGCACGCCCAAGCAAGAACACTATTGTGAAGTTAAAAATAATGATGATAATAATATGTGCTGTTCTTCTTTCAACGTTTACTGGTGGTGGCAGTGGGGGAGGGTTTATACTCTGGGAAAACTCGGGTTGGAGCCGCCTCATGAGAAAAGGACTTAATGAACCCAGGGGTATTTCCCTGCTTTAGTAATCCCAAATTTAGACTTTGTGGAACTGTAGCTAGGAAGCTGTATTAACAGAAGCCTCTGATTAAAATAGTGAACTTGCATTACATTACATGCGAGTAGTTTTTTTTTTATAAGAGGGGAAAGGATAAGCAACATAAACAAGTCACTTCTTCACGTGATGCAGGGTACACATCCTGTGAAATAATTGTCTTTAAGCCATACACTTCTCTTGTAAAGAGAAGGAGAGCCAGCGTGGTGTAAGAGTGCTGGACTAGGACCGGGGAGACCTGAGTTCAAATCCCCATTCAGCCATGATACTTGCTGGGTGACTCTGGGCCAGTCACTTCTCTCTCAGCCTAACCTACTTCACAGGGTTGTTGTGAGGAGAAACTTAAGTATGTAGTACACCACTCTGGGTTCCTTGGAGGAAGAGAGGGATATAAAATGTAAAAAATATAAACAAACAAACAAACAAATAAATATAATCCCCACCCCCAGGTAACTCAGTTTGGTTTACTGTATCTCAGTCTGGTATACTGGATCTTCATTGTAGCCACCTAATGGTGCAGCAGGGAAATGACTTGATTAGCAAGCCAGAGGATGCCGGTTCAAATCCCCCTGGTATGTTTGTTTCCCAAACTATAGGAAACACCTATATCAGACAGCAGTGATATAGGAAGATGCTGAAAGCCATCATCTCATACTGCTCGGGAGATGGCAGTGGTAAACCCCTCCTGTTTTCTACCAAAGACAACCACATTTGACGCAGATGTTCCAGAACTGCTACATCTACGATGCAATGTAGACGTCTATTAGCAGGCAAACTGAGCAGAGAAAGTAAATGTATAAATCCTAGGGTGTCTGCCTGAAATGACTATGAAGTGATAACCTGACAGAAGGGGTGTAGTTTTGTATTTTAATTATTATTAGCAATACAGGCATTTTTTTCTGCCTTGTTTAAGCAAAGATCTCTAAGGAATGGCATTTGTTCAAAATGTTTATACATTGGATTTTTAGGAAGATTTAATCAATTATTTTTGTAAACTGGATTTTCCATTCCCACCCCTTGCCTTTTGGTGGGGTGCGGCCCTGTTTTTTCATCTGGATATTTCCATTAGCCTGATTCAGATATTATGCTGTATGAATGTACAAATGTCTGTACACTCACAGAGTTGTTCATATGTTTTTGTGGATTACTGTACCTGTGTTTGTTTTAAAAGTGAATCTAATAGGCCCTTCAAATGCATGCTACTGTACAGGCAGGGGCGTAACTACTATTAGGCAAGGGGAGGCGGCTGCCTGGGGGCCCCCCACGCCTCGAGGGGGCCCCCAGAGGCAAGTCACATGACTATATATTGTGAAGTAAGAGTGTGTGTGTGTGTGTGTGTGTGTGTGTGTGTGTGTGTGTATCAGTGAGGGGCCCATTTTAAAATTTTGTCTCTGGGCCCACTCCAGCCTTGTTACGCCCCTGCGTACAGGTAGGAAGGGTATTTCTGTATCTGCATTCAGCATAATGTGAATGACTGTACCTGTGTATAGATCTATACCCGTGTACAATGTACACTCATTCTGTGAGTGTTGAACATAACGTGTGAATAGGCCTATTGTGTCATCTGAATCTGGCTCCAAAAAAGAGTATCTGTTGCCAGTGAGGTCAGATCCACTACCAAATCAAGAAAACAAGATTTCTTCTTTCTGAATAGGTAGACACGGACAGCAAGATCTCATATTCAGTACTAGAGTTATACAGAATATTCTCCTCATTTGATATTCAGGTCAAAACTAGTGATTTCTGTGAGGTAGAAATTTCTCCCAAAGAAACTGAAGCTATTCCCACGATCACTAGAAAGCGGGCTAAGGGAGCCTGCTTTCTAGTACTCGTGGGAACCACCAGGCTTGCAGGCGAGCCTGGTGGTTCCAAGGTGGCCAGCCCGCCTAATTCCCCCTCCCCTTAAACAAGGTTAATGGAACAAGTGCTCCATTAACCTTTTCCCCCCTCGTGCCCGTCACACATGGCAACACATGAGTAGACCCCTGACCAGGAGACTGTAGCCAGCCTCCCAGCCTCGGGGGTCTCTCCAGAATGCCGCACGCACTTGCGCGGGGCATCCTGGGATTTCCGGGGGCCAGGCGGCCCCAATCCCCACAGCCCCCACTGATCCATGATGGAGCCGGTAGTTGTATGGGCGGCCAATCTGGCTGCTCAGGGCTGCAGGCTTGATTGTCTGGTGCCCAGTAAGGTGCTTCACACTAATCGTGTGAAGCGCCTCACTGAATATTTACCTTCGTTTGATCCTATCTAGTGCCAATTCTACCCCATCCCTTCATAATCCTGCTTCTTTCTTGCATCCCCCCCACCCTTGGCTGCTATTGCTTTCTCATGTGGTTAACAGAACAACATGTAGACAAAATTGCTTTGGGATTGTTTTAATGAAAGGCGGTATATAAATTTAACAATAAATTAAAAAATAGATGTGGTTAACAGAGCAGCATCATGATGTTATGTAGCCAGTCAGATTTGGCTGTAGGATGATATCACTGAGGGGAAGTGAGAGCAAGGGGAAGTGAGGGCAGTTTAAACAAACCAACATTTTATCGAGAGTGCAGAGAAATCATGAGAAAGGGAAGGCATTTTTAATAGTTCTGAAAATGTTCACCAAAAGAAAAGAGTAGTCTCAGTCCAACCCTATTAAATACACATTTTGTACACACCAGCATAACTGAATAACTTGGCTATATCAATCCACTGGGAGAGGTCACCTGGGGACATGGACTGCATTGTCAGCAATATGCAGACTTGACTACTGCAATGTTCTCTGTGTGGGGCTGCCTTTGAATGTAGTCTTGAAAGTCCAGTCGGTACAGAATGTGACAGCCAGGTTAGAGGAAATAACTAAATACAAGGCCATTCAGACTGAAATTGAGCGGCTCTGGAAAAAGAAAACAATAGTGGTGCCAATAGCTGTTGGTGCCCTTGGTGCAGTACCAAAAGAACTTGAAGACCATCTTGACACCTTGGGCATCAATAGAATTACAACACATCAGCTACAGAAGGCCACACTGCTACGAATACTAGCACGAATACTACGATGCAATCTTTAATTTTTCTTTAGTTATCCTAGACCCTTGGAAAGGGCCTGATAATTAAAGTATCAAATCCAGTCAATAACATCTGGTAGACTGTGTATAAATAGCATAATAATCCTCTATAATAAAAGGCTAAAGTGTAATCCTGTGTCTGCCCGTGTCTTTCTCAACGTCCGAGAAAGATACGGCTGCAGGCACCAGGCGGCCATGTTGGCTCCCAAAGCGAAAGGAGGAGAAGCGGGGACCGGGGAGGGCCGAGGCGGCAGCGGCGGGGCCGGCCCTGCCGCTGAAGTGGCCGTATGGAGCCTGGCAGCCATGAGGGAGTAGAGTCCAAAAGATGGCTGAGGTTTGGATGGCTGCGGCGGCGAGTGGGGCCCATGGCGGCCGTGGCGGGGCGGCGGTTGGTGGCTGTGGGGCCGACCCGGCAGCGGAAGGGCAGCCTGCAGTGGGCCCCAACACCAGGGGCTGAAGGTGGGAATGGGGGGAGCGGTGGCTGTCCGGCAGCCACCCGCAACGATGAACAAGTGGCGGCAGCGGCCACGGCGTGGCGGGCCCGCCGCGGCCGGCATCGGACCCAGTCGCCGCCTCCTGCTGCTGCTTCGCCGCCGCTTCCAAAGTAAACTGTTTGCCGCCCGGGAGGAGGAGCGGTGGGCTGGTAAGAAAAAAAATTAAAAATGCAGGGGGGAGGGGCAAGAGGGACTGGGACAGGAGGGTGAGAGGGAGGGGAGGGTGAGAGAGAGGGGTGGGAGAAGGAGGGAGGGCAAGAGATTGGGGTGGGAGGGAGGGGAAGAGAGGCAAGAGTGTGGGGCCAGAGGAGGCGGTGGGCCCAGCCGGGTGGAGGAGAGGGGAAAAACGTAACTCAACTAGCGCCCGTTAATTTAACGGGCTTAAAATCACTAGTAGTATAATACAATACAATACAATACAATACAGTACAATACAATGCAATGCAATGCAATGCAATGCAATGCAATACAATATACTTTGGGCATCAATAAAATTACAACACATCAATTACAGAAGTCCACACTACTCAGGACAGCTCGAACACCATGAAGATATCTTTAATTTTTCTTTAGTTCTCCTAGACCAGGAGTGAATAATTCAAATGCCCCAGTGGGCCAGAATGAACCATAACTTGGTGTGTGGGGGCTGAGATCAATTTTCAGCACATCAAGTACTGCATTAAAATGAATGATTAAGAATATTAAAGTGAGTTGCAGAGGGTTGGAGTCAGGCACAAAGGTGAGGGGAAAGAGGGATGAAAGATGGTGTCAGTGGGGGCACTTGGACCCACAAGGAAGGTGTGTGTGTGGGCACTTGGTCTCAAGCAGCCGATTGTGTTGAGCCACTGCTGCTTGTCAATGGGACAGGCCAAGAACTCTTCATGGTTCTTGCTGTTGCTGCAGAACCTTCTTTCTTGTGGTCCAACATAGAAGTCCTCGGAGGTCAGATCTGGGCCCCGGGCCTTATGTTGTGCAGGCCTGTCCTAGACCCTTGGAAAAGGCACAATAATTAAAGTACCAAATCCAGTCAATAACATCTGGTTGACTGTGTGTAAATAGCATAATAATAAAAACTATAATATTTATAGAAAAGCTAAGAGAAAAGTGCGGTGTTCTTCCTGGATCAACACCAAGATGTGAGTGAGGAAAGCCCAGGTATATCAAGATGGAAGAAATATGCACAGCCTTCCTTAGAGTCAATGCAATATAGCCAATTCTGCATTTGGTTCAAGTGATGTAGTATTCAGAAGCCTTCATTAAGTCGGGAGTGAAGTGCCATATTCACATATTACTTCATCTTCACTGCTTCGGTAGAAGCATTTCGCACTCTTTTTAAAAGTACATTATTATTTTTGCTGTTTGTGAAAATAGGCCAATATACATTATAATATGTTTACGAGGTGGCAGCATACAAATTCAACACTTTTAAGAATTGACATTCCATTCCAAGATCACTAAAAAAAAAATGGTTTCAAATGGCTGTGCTTACTTTTCATAGCAAGTTGAGGGATTTCCCCCCCTTTTTACACTGAAGAGTTTGATGGCTGCAATTTGATTATTAGCAGAGAAAAGTGTGTAGATGGAAGTGATATTTAAATTTCAGCATGTGTTGCTATTACATGGGGGATGGAAAAAATGTTTAGTGAAGGGTTTTTGTAATATTGCCAATACTGTTTATTTATCCCATGTCAAAAATGCAGTCGAAATGGTTACAAAAAATGGCAGCAGGCATATTCTCCAGTCCTTTAGGGGAACATTCACTTCCACTGTGCAAGCCAGTTAGTGGGCTGCAAAACTATCCAGCTCTTCTCCCATCAGAGGAAACCTGCTACTTGAAATAACTCATTGCAAGCAAAGCCATTATGAAGGGTTGTACTGGGTGCCTTTCAGCCTCTAAATATCACCTGGGGAATCTGGCCAGAGCCCTGGCTCCACTTTCTCACTGTACCTCATTCACCACCGCTCACCCATTTGTTGAGCAACTGTGGGCAGGTTCACAGAGAGCACAGAAACCACTTGCAATCTTGGCTACCCAGTTGTCTGTGATTGTGAGAACTCACCCTATGGCAGGAGCTGCATGCTCTCTCAGGGCAGGAAATACAGCTGTGTGACCAAGAGTTGATGTTGGCCTGTTACCCCGAGTTATGCACCACCTGTGGTTCCCACTATGTTTGAACTCACCCTCTTCATGAACCTACTATGACTACTATGCTGAATTTTTATATACTGCTTTTCAATCAAAGTTCTCAAAGCAATTTATGTAGAAAAATAATTAGGGATATGCACCCAAACGCTTCGGTGCCATCCCAAAGGCAGCGAAGAGGTTCCCTTAAGAGGAGGTGGGCAGGTCCTACCTGCCCATCCTCAAAGCCCACGCTGCCCCACGCTGCCCCACTGTAGCGCTGTTCAACCGGAAATACCTCCATGCAAGAGGCAGCTTGTGCGGCTTTCCCCTTGAAAACGCCAAGCCGCAGTGACGGGATGCTTCCCTGGCATCCCTTGTGTCGTGTTGGCAATGCATCCAGTCACTGCAGTCACTGCATCTAAGGGGACCCCTCACCGCCCTTGGGATAGCACTGAAGCATTTGGGTGCACATCCCTAATTATTTTTCTGCGTAAACTGCTTTGAGAACTTTGGTTGAAAAGCAGTATATAAATATTCATCATAATAGTAGTCGTGCTTTTAAAGGCAGGGAGAACCGCTCCTGGCCGCGCTGAAAACGCCGTGCTGGTTTTGAGCAGAATGGAGGGGCGGAGCCACCATTGGGCAAATGGAGCCCTAGCCCCGCCCCCGCGCACACGACGTCACGCGCATGGGAAAACGCGGAGGGGGCTGCCAAGTGGGGCTGGAAGTAGGCCGCTGCTCGGCTGGCTCCGCGCCTGGCAGAATGGGTACTTAAGGGTGGGAGTATTCACTGCTGCTGAGTACGGCGGGGCACAGGGGTGCCCCGTGGGTGGGGTGCACCAGGAATATGCCCTGTTGACCTGTGGGCCAGTCCGAGCTTGCTTAGAGGGAACACTGCTGCTAGAGCAGTTTCCTGTACTGAAGAGCTAAAAGACCCCCAAGGTCCCTTCCAGCTCTTAAATTCTTTTATTTGAGTGTGATGTAGTGGTTAGAGTGTTGGACTAGGACTAGGGGGACTTGAGTTCAAATCCCCACTCATGAAACTCATTGGTTGACTCTGGGCCAGTCACTTCTCTCTCAGCCAAACCTACCTCACAGGGCTGTTGTGAAGATAAACATAACCATGTAAACCACTCTGGGCTCCTTGGAGGAAGAGCGGGATATAAATGTAATAAATAAATACTACTACAACAAATATTTGTATACTGCTTTTCAACAAAAGTTATCAAAGTGGTTTACAGAGAAACAATAATAATAAATAAATAAGATGGTTC
This sequence comes from Hemicordylus capensis, assembly GCF_027244095.1. Taxonomy (NCBI): domain Eukaryota; kingdom Metazoa; phylum Chordata; class Lepidosauria; order Squamata; family Cordylidae; genus Hemicordylus; species Hemicordylus capensis. The sequence continues at coordinate 29,280,755 of NC_069657.1, read as the reverse complement.
CTTGTCTCAGAAGGGTTCACAGCCTAAAAGGAAACTTAAGAATAGCAACAGCCACTGGAGGGATGCTGTGCTGGGGCTGGATAGGGCCAGTTGCTCACCCCACTGCTAAATAAAGAGAATCACCATTTTTAAAAGGTGCCTCTTTGTTCAGTTAGCGCCTTTGCCCTCTTTTCACTCATTGTTCAGTCAGGGCACTGTAATTTGGGAACATTTTTGTCTTTCTTATAGAACTAAGTAGAATACTTTTTCTTGCATGTTTCTTCTCCTTAGATAGATCTCTGGCCCTAAAAGGGCTACAGACTCACCCCCCACCCCCCCCCAAAAAAAAAGAAAAAGAAAAGAAAATAAACTGAAAAGTTTGGGGAAAGGCATGGAAAATTCCTGAAGGGTCTAGACTCCTTTAAATACGCTGTAGCTATTGCCCTGGTGATTGGTGGGGCAAAAATCCACACAGTACTGCCCTCACAAAAGAAACATGAGATGTAAATTCTGTCTCCTGTCTGCTCAGTTCCCAGTCTATTCTGTGGGGAGGGGTTGTGGGGCTGCCAACAAGTATCTCAGTGCCAATTCTGACAGTTGTTAATGTGAGAGAGGACATCTGTCTACAGAGAAATCTGAAAAGGGACCACAAAATTATTTCCTGGAGGCCATCAAAATGGTCATCTGATAGTAATAGCTTCTGCCCGTTATTGGCTTGGTTCTGATGTAACCATTGGCCTGTTTGAGGCAAGGAAAAAAAAAAAAGGTTCTGTCCTTCTAAGTCATCATAGCAAAGTCACTCTTCACCAATAGGAAATTATCTTTATTGACTGATGGATTGCTTTTAGCAATCTCTTGGTTCTACACACTTTTAATGTATAGTGCAGAATGTAACTTAAACGTAAGCAAAAAAAAATGTATATGTGTGAAAACCATGCACTCCACCATTAAAAGCAACAATAACGAAACCTGTTCTGGATACGAGTTCTGTTTTCCTGTATGTATTATGGCATGTTTTACCAAAGATACGAGATTCCGTCTGAATATTTTATTTATTTATATTTATATTTATATCCTGCTCTTCTTGCAAGGAGCCCAGATAAGTGTACAAAGTTATGTTCATCCCCACAACAACCCTGTGAGGTAGGTTAGGCTGAGATATAAGTGATTGGCCTAGAGACACCCACTGAGTTTCACAGCTGAACAAGATTTGAACCTGGGTCCCCCTGATTCTAGTCTAACTCTCTAATCAATACACCATGCTAATAAATCAGGTTCAGGCAGGGTACGACAATCTGCTTATTAAAATATTTCTACTTTCCGTATACCCAGGGCATCTAAAAGCATTAATATTAAAACAAAAAACAACACATATATTAAAATAACATAAAACATTTTAAACAAGCAAAAGCGGTGAAATAATAAAATAGAAACACTCAGCAACAGCACACAAAATTGTTTGTTTTGAAGATGTCCCCCCCCCCTTTAATTTGGACATTAATAGATACTAGCTGGGCTGGGTGCAGAGCATCTGCGTCTCTAGATTGGCTCAGCCGTTTTCTCCTGCTCACTGCCGCCGCTGCCATTGTTTTCTCACCAGCTGCCCTCCGGCGCTTAACTTCCCACCTGCCTACCCACCAGCCACCTCCACCCGGCCGGCCCGCCGCCACCTCCTCCAGTCAACCGGCCACTTCCTCGGCTCCTCCTGCCAGCAAGACTCCACTGGCTATCCTCCTCCTCCTGCCGGCACGGCTTTGCCCGCTGGCGCAGTTCTACCAGCTGGCCACCTCCTCCCACTGGCACGACTCCGCCAGCTGCCATGACTGTTTTCTTCCCCCATCTCCATGGCTATCCGGCAGCTCTCCGAACTCTTGCAAGAGCTGCCACACATGGGATTAGCCACGGGTACGTCTTAAATAATTATATATAAAGATAGGTCATCACCTGTCTTAGTGGTGCATTTATTTGTTACATTTGACACTCTGTTTGACTGGTGTGTGGATGGGCGACAGAACTCGAACTCAGAGCCACTTTGAAGACGCCAAAGAAAGCGTTTGACAGAAAAGAAACCAAGTTTCTGACAGTCTGTACAGTGCAACCTATTTGTAGGGCAAAAGTGTAAGCAGCAGTTCTTTGTTTTTCTTTAATTTCCGTGGAGAAGCGTCAGTTTTTTTGTCAGTTCTCATTTTGGTAACACAATATCAATTCTGCCATCTCCATGCTTTAGATGGGCTGGGGCGGTGGGGGGTGCGGAGTGTATTGTGTCAAATTAAAAAAAAATTGAAACACTTCAAAATGTGATTGGCAGGTTGATTACAATAATGCATGTGATTAAACTCTTGGTGTGCTTGTAAAACGAATGAGAGGACGTCAGTGGTTATTAAATGTGTTTTTGTTAACTCTCAGTGCGTTAACTTTTGGGTTTGCATTGCCTGTGCATAAGAACCCACAGGACGCCTGGTGATGAGTTATTCAGAGGTGGTGTGTCTTTTGTTTATCTTTTAAAAAAAAATACAGGAAAGGAGATTGTACTTGGTAATCAGCGAATCAATGGATCGAGCCTTATGTAAGCTAAATACTCTCTCTCTCTCTCTCTCTCTCTCTCTCTCTCTCTCTCTCTCTCTCTCTCTCTATATATATATATATATATATGCATGGGTGCAAATGGAACAAGGCAAAGTTACCTGCACATGCTGTACTTGAAAGGAATGCTGTTATTGTTCTTAAAGCAGTGTGCTTTTCAAGAGCAATGCTCAAAGAATGATGATTGCAATAGGATACAACTGTGTGAGGTTTGTGTGTTTGCGGTGGGGGGAGTGGTGGTAGTGTACATCTATGGCACAGTGGGACAAATCATATCCCCAAGTCCCAGGAATGCTATTGTCCTGCTTAGCTGAGGTATCAGTATTCTGAAGTTGAAGATGTTTTTAAAGATCTTCTCTAGATCTTTTCATCAGCAGGCCTGGCCTTGAGGGTAGCTATAATTCAACAATGCCCCTAGGCCTCTGACGGAGGGGGAACATGCTGGTTGGGTGGCAGCCAGTGGCAGCTGGTGCCACTGGGGCTGGGGACGGGGTGGAAAGAGGGGCAAGTGGGCACAGAATGGGCCACAGCTCTCTCTCTCTCTCTCTCTCTCTCTCTGAATGGGAGACCGCATGTGAGCACAGTAAGATATTCCCCTCAGGGGATGGAGCCGCTCTGGGAAGAGCAGAAGGTTTCAAGTTTCATCCAAGATAGGGCTGAGATTCCTGCTTGCAACCTTGGAGAAGCTGCTGCCAATCTGTGTAGACAATACTGAGCTAGATAGACCAATGGTCTGACTCGGTATACGGCAGCTTCCTATGCTCCTATGTAAAATACCTTTTAATTTGAAGCTTTATTTTTATTGTGGTTTTAGCCTGGACTTTTAACTTATTTACTTAATTTGGTTAATTTTATTAGTCTTATTTTACAATGCATCTATTTTATTGTTGTGAGCTGCCCCATGTACTGGAGGAGCAGGGGTATAAATATCTTAAATAAATAAATAATTAAACAGATACCCCATGCACAATAGGCCCATTCACACGTTATGTTCAACACTCAAACAAGAGTACAGTGTACAGATCTGTACAGATTTGTATACAGGTACAGTCATTCACATGTTAAGCTGAACACAGGTACAGACATACACTGCCTATCTGTACCATGCAATTGAAGGATTTGTATCCAGGTTCATTTTTAAAATTAGCACAGGTACTGTCATTCTCACAAATACATATACGAGTGTACGGACATCTGTACATTCATACGGCATGATGTCTGAATAGAGCTAATGTTATAACTTTTATGGTGGGAGTTGCCGTCAGATTCACATCAGGGCTCTGGTTCGTGATCTGACCACCCAATATTAATACTGATTGCTAAATCACTTGAGACCATCAGCTTACTCTTGTGTAACATCATTTGCATAATGTCTGCATTTGTATAATTTGCATAACTTGTGCAGCTTGCATCCACACAATGCGACTGGGCTGCTGTACCCTTGTATGGTATGTTAGTCACTGTTTGCACCAAGGCCTACCAAGGGCTGGTTGTCAAATCCTGGACGGAAGCTACTCCTGGAGGAGGTTTCCCCCAATATTTTTCACAATGTAAAGGCTGGGCTTGTGGAAGCAAGCATGCATTGTCACCTTTGCTACGCAGGTTTGCCCTGGTTTGCCTCTGTATGGGAGACTTGTGTGAGCACTTTAAGATATTCCCCTTAAGGGATGGGGCTGCTCTTGGGAAGAGCATCTGCATGCTTGCATGCAGAAGGTTCCAAGTTCTCTCCCTGGCGTCTCCAAATATGGCTGAGAGAGATTCCTGCCTTTAACCTTGGAGAAGCTGCTGCCAGTCTGTGTTGACAGTACTGAGGTAGAGGGACCAATGGTGTGACTCGGTATATGGCAGCTTCCTATGTTCCTATCTTCCTAAAAACTCCAAGATTGCTTTCTGTAGTCACTTGGAGACAGATGCCCATTCCTGGAGACGCCAGGCCAATACTGGAGGGCTGCTAACCCCACCTCTTATTGGTAGATGCCTTGCCTATCTGTAGCAAATAAAGATTAAAAAATAATTCCGCCTTGCTTCATTGTGCCCGGTCCTAATTACCTTGAGAAATCGCACTTTGATCAGTAATGCTTTATCACTAAAGGCCAAACTCACTTCATTCAAGAGCTTGACATCCTCCCAGCAATAAAGAGTAGTAAATAATAAGTTTATAGATTCTGGGGTTCTTGTTTTTAAATAGCATGTATTAAGAACACCGCGAGCATTTAATACAGGGATGTTTAGAGGTATGCTAATGGCCACAAGAAAATTTCAAACCTCCATAATGTGCTTTAATCACCAGCTGGAGATCAAAAACCACCATGTGATTTTATACAGCATGGGAAGCTTCCAAGACTGCCTTACATGGAAACAGATCAATGGCAAAATTGGTAGATACAGCAAAGCTTTTGCAATAAAAGCTTTTTATGTATCTTGTTCAAAGCATGTAAGTGCCTTTTAGATCACTGATTGAACTGTAGACAGTATAAAGTGGAACCTTTTAATACTAAAATAAATTTCCAGAGTAAAAATTCCATTATAGGGAAAAGTGTTTTTGCTGCAGTGGGATAGATAATAATTCTTTCACACGTAATGGGATTCATGAAATGTTTGATGATAAACAGAAGTCCTTTGTACTGCCATAGCAAAACTGTACTGTTTGTGTGGGCCTGCATATAACATAAGTTAGATTGTGCAAAGTGCATACTTTCTTAAGCAAGGTGATTAAGAAGTCCTAAATATGGGATAGGTAAGAGGGTAGAAAGGACTGCCACTGATGCAGATTTGGGGCCATAACTAAAGTAAGCAGAACCACCTTGAAAGTCACAGAAAATCCTTTAAGTTTGATTGATTTTGTTTCCTTCAAACACGTTCCAAGCTTGGAAGTCTTAAAAGGACTTAAAGTTGAACCTGTTGCAGGGAATCATTTATCTGCCCATTGATATCACAAGAAAAGACATTTTTTGGGCTAGTTCCAGGGTAACATTTTGCAACAGCACAATAGCTTTTGCAGTGATTCTTTTTTTCAGGGATGCATATATGTGATAAGGTTATATTGGAATTAGCAATCTGTATGAAACATGGCCTAGGGATGAATCAGACCTTGACAACTTAACAGCCTTCCTTGTAAAACTCTTAATAATTTGTCCCTGCTTCCCAAATTGTACACCACCACTCAGTTGTGAGCACAGACGAAGTTGATGGTTGCTGACCTCTGTATGTACGCATTGACTGACATCCTAACACAGCAGGGCAGTTCCATTCTGACAGAAAATTATGCCAATGCAGTTGCACAATGCCTATCAGAAATAATGGGTGTCCTGTTGCACAACTGCATTTGCACAGATTTCTGCCAGAGCGAAGCTACCCTGGTGCACAACTCCATTGGCAGTGTTTACACAGACACACACAACAGCATGGATGGTGCTTCAGCTGCTTGTGATGCACTGCGCAATGTGAGAGCCAATATCTGCTCACTATATATCCCCCATATTTATTTCCCTGGCTCGTACTTGTAAGTACATTGATTAGCAATAATATTTTTCTAGTGGGGAGGAGAGCTGGTCTTGGGGTAAAGTAAAGTAAAGTTGTGCCATCAAGTCGGTGTTGACTCCTGGCGACCACACAGCCCTCCTGTAGAATACAGGAAGGGTTTACCATTGCCATCTCCCGTGCAGTATGAGATGATGCCTTTCAGCATCTTCCTATATCGCTGCTGCCCGATATAGGTGTTTTCCATCGTCTAGGAAACATACCAGTGGGGATTCAAACCAGCAGTCTCCTGTTCCCTAGGCAAGTTACTTCTCCGCTGTGAAGCATGAATTGTCCCCTTTGCTTAGGAGGGCTCACCTTGGTTTGCATTTGGATGAAGGACTACATGTGAGTGCTGTAAGATGTAGGAGTGTGCCCGAATGGATTTTTCCATTTCAATCTGTACCTGAATTGAAACACCCCCTGTTTGTTTTGGGTCTTTAATCTGACCCTGCCCGAATCACACCTGATTAGATTTGTACCCGAATTTTTCCGAATCTGAATCGATTCGGATTTTTTAAAAGGGTCCTGGGGCAAAAAGAGAGAGAGAGAGTGTGTGTGTATAGTAGTAGTAGTGTCAAATGGGTGGAAGCTATCAACCAAATTTCAAAGAAATTGGGCAAAAGGCTGATCTATATATTTAATTCTCTTGGGACCATGTGTGCCCAGGATTTGGTGGCGGTACTCTCGCGACACGCTGCGAGAGTTCAGGACTGAGGGAAACGTTGGTTGGGGGTTGGAGGAGCCCGGAGGAGGAGGCCGAGGGCTGGGGGCAGCTAGCGAGCGGCGGCAAGAGAAGAGCCCGGCTGGGTGGGCGGCAGGCTTCTGAAATTGGCCGGGCGGAGGCTGGCGCAGCAACTGGGCTGTTGTGGCAGGCATGGGGGCTGGGAGGGGGGAGAGCGGTGGAGGAGGCGGGGGCCTTGGCAAAGGAGGCGGCCAGAGGGCGAAAATGACTGGGAATAGATCAGGGCAGAAGGGAGAGGGGGAAAGCAGCGAGGAGAGACTAGTGGTGCATATGCTGTGTGCCGGTTCAGCTAGTATTTATTTATTTTTGAAGTTTACATGTCTTTAAGATTTTCCCCAAAGGGAATAATGGGGATTCCAGCAAACGTATAGTTTCACGTCAGGGGCACCAGGGTGGCCCAGAGAGGAGTGTGGTGGGTGGTAGCTTTGTTGAACCCATTGGGTGCTACCACCCAGATTTCAAAAGAATTGGGCAAAGGGCTGATTTTTAAGGAATTGTTGAAGTTTACATGTCTTTAAGATTTTTCCCATAGGGAATAATGGTGATTCTGGCAAACGTATAGCTTCACATTGGGGGCACTGGGGTGGCCCAGAGCGGGGTGTGGTGGGTGGTAGTGCCCAATGGGAACAAGGAAGCTACCAACCACATTTCAAAGGAATTGGGCAAAGCAAGAGCTGGTTTTTTAGGAATTGTTGAAGTGTACGCATCTTCAAGATTTGTCCCCATAGGGAATAATGGGGGTTTCAGCAGCCCCATAACTCCACTTGGGGTACACTGGGGTGGCCCAGAGCAAGTGGTGGTGTAGTGCACATAGGGTGCCAACCACCCCCATGGGTTGCTAAGCCATGGGGTACTGGGTTTTTTTGTTTGTTTGTTTGTTTGTTTCTGAGGTGTTCTGAGCGTAGATTCTCTGGTAGCAAATGAGAGTGGATTCATGGTTTGTCATTGAAAATCTCAAATGGTTGGTCAGTAGGGGAGCCAATTGGGATGAGGAGATTTTACCGGTTCTGGATGAGGTTGCACTCCCCTTGAAGTAGCAAGTATGCAGCTTGGGGGTATTACTGGACCCGGCTCTGCTTTTGAAAGCTCAGGTGGAGGCAGTGGCCAGGGGTACATTTTTTAATCTTGGCTTTTTACCCAGTTTTTAATATGATTGTCTCTACTGCTGCTTCTTTGTATTTTGTACAGTTCTCATGCATGTATTTTAAATCTTTTAGTCAGATTTGTTTTATATTTTAGCTTTGTATTTTAATTGTGTCATTTTTATAGTCGTTTTTAATTTTTGTGTGAACTGCCTTGGGATTGTTTTAATGAAAGGCGGCATACAAATTTAACAATAAATAAATAAATACATTTACATTTAGTTAACTTGTTCTCTTGGTTTCGAAGGAATGCAGTCTGATCCTATGTACTGTAGAATTGTCATGCCCCCTGAAATTCTGGGGTTCACCCAGATTTTAAGCATCTAACCCGGATTGCTTAGCCCACCTGGATTTGCCTTGATTTCAGCTTTCTTTCTTTTATTTTTTTTAAAAAAGCTAAGCTCTAGCCCTTGTAGAAGCAGAGTTATGGAGCAAATTATGTAGTCACTATTCTGTTCTACTGCTGGACTTGGATTAAGAATGGTAGCACAGGAGGCTCGCTGGAAGGATTTCACTTCCACAAGTACAACAGTCCCCTGAGGAATATTGCCTTTGTTTTTTTAATCAGCAGGGGATCTCTATCTGGCAGTTGAGAGGATAGCTTACTTTTGATGTGAATCACTACCTCCCTACCAGGCTATGTATTATAATGTTTAAGGACTTTCTTGGCTTTGCATTCAATGCATGCCTACTTAGAAGTAAGCACCCCTGGATTCAATCAGATCTTCTCTCAAATAAGTGTATACAGTGTAGGGCAGCTTCCTGTGTTCCTATCCTCACTAGCATTTTATAAAATAATTTCATTTTAATTATTAAATGTGGAATTTGACAAGTGATCACAAATGCCCTTAGGATCCTATATGCCGATTTCAGTTTTTGACCCAAGTCTAGCCAAAATTAATTATGAAAAGTTAGCAATCCTAAGCACATTTACTAGAGAGGAAATCCCATTAAACTCAGTGGGACTGAGTTCTGAGTAAACATGCTTAGGACTGCACTGCACATTCCTCCGAAAGCAATGGAATTTACATTTAGTTAACTTGTTCCCTTGGTTTCGAAGGAATGCAATCTGATCCTACCTATGCATGTTTATTCAGAAACCTGGCCTACTGTATTCTTCAAATTATTATGGTCAGCTCTTCTGAAACATGAACAGCCTATAAAAATGGTAGCTGGGTGCTAACCCTAAGTAAATCACATGGAAATCAGTTAGATTAATATCTTTTTTATATAATTCTCTTAAACATACCTGTTGCAAACCCCATGCGTGGCAGCTCTCATGAGAGTTTGAGAGCAGCCTCTTGATAGGATAGCGACAGGGACGGGGGAGAAAATAGGGATGTGGCGGCCGCTTCCGGGACTTGGCGAGCAGGAGGAGGTTGTGGGCCTGCCAGCCTGAAAGTGCTGAGGGGGCAGAGAAGGGGGGGAGAAGTGGGCCGTGTGGCCCGGCAGCCAGAAAGCACGGGGGGGGGAGAGAAGTGAGCAGGGGGGAGAAGCTGGTCGGCCGGCCAGCCAACCAGAAAACACGTGGGGGGGGGGGAAGAGAAGCAGGCGGGGGAAAAGTTGGCTGGCCAGCCAGGAAGCCGGGCAGGCGGGGGGGTGGGCGGGAGAAAAAGGCAGCAGCAGTGGGTGGGCTGGCCAGAGGCACAGATACTCTGCACCCGACTCAGCTAGTTTATTATATTTATTATCTGCTTTTGGAAGCTCAGGTGGAGGCGCTGGCCAGGGGTGCCTTTGCACGGCTTTGGCTAGTGCGCCAGCTGCGTCCCTTTCTCAAGAAGGCAGATCTGGCCACAGTTACCCATGCCTTAGTCACATCATGGCTGGATTACTGTAATGCACTCTACGTGGGGCTGCCCTTGAAGAATATTCAGAAACTGCAGCTAGTGCAAAATGCAGCACATAGGATTTTATCTGGAGCTGCCTGCTGGGATCACTTGAAAGAGCTGCACTGGCTACCAGTTTGTTTCCGGGTCCAATTCAAGGTGCTGATTTTGACCTTTAAAGTCCTTAACGGTTTGGGCCCAGGATACCTGAGGGACTGCCTGCTCCCAAAGGTTGCTGCCCGCTTGACAAAGTCATCTTTGTCATCTGCTCCGGGTGCCGACAATGAGGGAAGCTTGGCTGTCATGCACTTGGGATAGGGCCTTCTCTGTTGCTACCCCCAGACTCTGGAATGCTCTCTCGGTGGCTATTCGCTCCTCAGTTTCCATCACAGCTTTTAGAAAGCATGTTAAATCTTGGCTTTTACCCAGGCTTTTATATGATTGTCTCTACTGCTTCTTCTTTGTATATTGTATTTTGTATGGTTATTTTATGCTTGTATTTTAAATCTTTTTAGTCAGATTCAAGTTTTTATATTTTAGCTTAATATTTTAATTGTGTATTTTTATAGTCTTGTGTTTAACTTTTCTCGGTATCTGTGATATATCTGTTTATTTACTTGGAAAGGGGCTATAGCTCTCTGGCAGAGCACATGCTTTGCATTTTGAATGTCCGAAAAGGTGGTAAAAAACCCCTTCCAGTAACCCTAAAGATAAGGTAAATGTGCTGTCAAGTCGATTTTGACTCCTGGTGCCCACAGAGCCCTGTGGTTTTATTTTGGTAGAATACAGGAGGGGTTTGCCATTGCCTCCTCTCATGCAGATTGAGATGATGCCTTTCAGCATTTTCCTATATCGCTGCTGCCCAATATAGTACCAGCGGGGATTTGAACTGTCAACCTTCTGCTTGTTAGTCAAGCATTTCTCCACTGCGCCACTAAAGAGCTGCTGCCAATTTGTGCAGACGATACTGAGCTCAGCAGACTAATGGTCTGACTCAGTATATAGAAGGATCAGGCATATTCAAAGTACTACATATACACCGTGACGAGTCTACACCTACAAAGATTAGAATCGTTCAGACAATGGTTTTTCCCATGATGACACTCTATGGATGCGAAAGCTGGACTTTGAAGAAGCAAGATAGAAAAAGTATTGACGCTTTTAAACTTTGGTGCTGGAGAAGACTTTTGAGGATACCATGGACAGCCAGGAAAACAAACCAACGGATCTAAGAACAAATCAATCCAGAATTTTCACTCGAGGCACAAATGACCAGGTTCAAACTATCATACTTTGGTCACATTATGTGAAGACCCAGCTCCCTTGAGAAGTCCATAATGCTGGGGAAAGTTGAAGGAAAGAGAAGAGGAGGACCAGCAGCAAAGTGGATGGACTCGATTGCTACAGCAATGAATGCACCACTGAGAGACCTTAAAGTCCAAGTTGAAGACAGATCATGCTGGAGAGAATCTATCTATGTGGTCGCTAAGAGTCCACACCAACTTGACGGCACTTAATCAATCACATATACATGCATATGTGTATATAAATTTTATATGTACATATGTTTTATATATGTATAATTTTAATACTAATAGTTTTAACATTTTGCATAGCCAATATTTTAATATATCCCCACAGTAAGTACATTACTAAGAGTAGCATCAGTGGGCTTACTTGCTGAAATTTTTCTTCTTGTACTAACTATTCAGGAGCCTTGTCCTTATTAAAAATTTGCAACTTTTGCATAGCCAGTGTTATTCAGTATGATGCTATACATGTTTACTTTCAATGCGTCTCAGTCCTTATAAAGAGTGCAAATGACTCCAGTCTTACAGGTCGAAACTGAGTTCAGCGAGATTTACTCGCAGACAAAACTGCATAGGACAGGATTGCAGCTTCGATTGGACTGGCGCACCAACAACACAAACCTCGGCTTTAAGACTCAAGGGGGACGTTAAAAAAGGTGGGGGGAGGGAGGTGGAACGATAGCAACAACAACAAAACTACAATTCTCAGAATGGATCGTTGCGAAACGGAGAGCGGGGCGGGGGAGCGAGTGGGTAGGCGTTGGAAGCGACGGTGGCCGAGAGGGAACGCGAAGCACCCTTCGCTCGCGTTGCCGGAGCCCTGGCTTTCCGAAGGAAGGGCGCTTGGGATTAATTAGCCAATGGGCTGCGGCGTTGCAAGGCGACGCGAGCCACCTTTGCCTTGGCGCGCGCGCGCGAGAGAGAAAGCGATTGACTGGCTGGCAGGCAGGAGAGCGGCGTCGTGGCCCGTCCTGCTCATCGCCCCGCGGGAAGTTCAGAGCGGGTTGAAGGAAGGAGCGTCCTTGAACCGACGAGGAGGTATACTGGAGGGGAAGGAGAGGGGATGAGATGCTGCCGCCGCCCTCTCCTCCTCCTCCCTAGCCCAGGCCCAGCCACTGCCAGGCCACCCGGCTCTTCCTCCTGGCATCGCCAGTTAAAAAGAGGGCTGGGGGAGACCGTGGGGCCTGCCGCCGGCCAGAGTAGCAGCCCACGTTCGCGTCGGCGGCCCCAGTGCTCTGGCTCGGTGTAAGGCAGCTTCCCAGCCGCCCCCACCCCGAAGCCTTAGGCGGGATGTCAGGCCTCAGTCCTGCCCAAGGTTTACCGCAGGGTGGCCAAGCTCTTGGCGGGGTTCCCAACCCGCGATGCTCCAGATGTCGATGAACTACAACTCCCATCATCCCCTGCCATAGTAAAGCCTAGCTGGGGGATGATGGAAGTTGTAGTTCACTTGGAGTACCATGGGTTGGGAACTCCTGAGCTATTGGGTTACAACCCCCGTTGCTCCCAGCAGCAATTTATTGTGGCTGGGGATGATAGGAGTTGTGGTCTAACAGAGAGCCTCAGCTTGGCTGCCCCCTAGTTTAAGGGGAAACTGGGAAGAGGAGTGCCCCTGGGCTCCCTCCTGCTCCTTTAGCCTCTCATCTAGAGAGAGCTTTCTGCCATTTATGGTTTTTTCAGGAGGCTGGGAAGGAATGAATTTACATGCTAACTGAGCAAAGGGGGGCACCTATTCTCCCCCCCCCCACCTCATAGCGTCTGTTCCTATTGTACCTCAGTACAGTGTCTCTCCAGTGATTGTTGCAGGTGCGTCTCGTGTGTGTGTGTGGTTTTTCTTTTTAAGATTGTGAGCCCTTTGGGCAACCACTTTCTTCTTGCTGTGCTTTTTTTTTAATGTGCAAACCATTTTGATAACATTATAGAAAAGTGGTGTAATAATACACATGGGAATTCTTGCCTCCATACACACCCTCTACTAACCCATTGCTATAGCCACTAATAATATATAGTGTTAGATATTGGCCTCTAATATCTCAGCTTGGATGAGGCTCATTCATAGGAATCCCTAAATATTCCTGGCTCAGCCTGACTCCAAATGCTACAAGAGAGCATGTTTTGACATGAAGCACCAACAAAGCACTTCAGTTAGGCCTGTAGAGCTGTCATTCAATAAACCAGGGTGAGTACATAAGAGGAGCCTTACTAGATTGTGACTAAAATGCCAATCTAATGCAGCATTCTGGTTCTACCAGTCAAGTCTTGTCTTCACCACCTGCTTGTGAACTTCAAGACAACAGCTCTCCCCTATTGCTTGCCCCTAAGCATAGTGGTTCATTTTTAGCCACCATAATTAATAGTTGTTGGTAATCTCCAAACCCGCCCCCCCCCCCCGCTTTATTGGATATATAGATATAGATAAAAGTAAATACACCATTTTAGTTGCGTTTGTTAGACCTCTGTGAATTTATCTAATCCCATCTCAAGTAGTAGCCAAAAACCACATCTTGTGGCAATGAGCCCTACTAAGTACCAGTGTGGTGTAATGACTAAAATCCTGGGCCTGGATGTTGGAAATCTGGATTCATATTCCTAGTCAAGAAGCGGAGTGGCTTTGGGCAACTGTCCTATGAAGCCTAACCTGCTTCATAGATTCATTACAAGGCTAAAACTGAAGTCAAATAGTCATGTAACAAATAAAATAAATGTGCATAGTGGCTTTCCATATCCTCCCTTTGAACTAGGAAAACTGGGGGTTGGTAAGTGTTTTGTCGTTGTCTTCCTGGCTGTATTAAGATTCTGCAATAGAAAACATCAGATGTGTTTCACTGAAGTGAAGGATTGTATTCCCCACTTCCGCTAGCCTGGGGTTGGTGGGAATCTGTCCTCGCCTCATTCAGGTTAGGATGAGTAATGTGGGCAGTTCATATTTTGGTGGTGATTGTTTTTGGTGGTGATCCATGTGTGTGTTCCATGGATCTGTACTGATTAAACACTGGCATGCCTACGACAAAGAAGGCTGCCGTATGAAGTGTGATTTGGGCCTTATTGCCTTCTGGCACCTTAAATAAAGGTGGGGAAAGGGCATTTATAGAAAAGGTGATATAAAATGTGTGACCAGGATAAGATCAAAATATTGCAGCACAATCCTATGCATCTTCTATCTATATAATTCTCTTAGATGTACCCGTTGCTAATCCCATGTGTGGCAGCTCTCACAAGAGTTCGTGAGCAAGGGGATGGGGAGAGGAAAGCGACAGTGGAGAAGATAAGGCAAAGAGTCAGGCAGCCAGGCTAGCAGGCAGGCAAAGAAAGTGGTGGCCAGGCCAGCTGGCAGGTGGGGAAAGAAACCAGGCCTGTCAGCGGGGTGGGGGTGGGGGGGAGGGAGGGAGAGAGAGAAAGAGGGAGGGAGGCTGAGAACGAGGGAGAACTAGAGACACATATGCTCTCTGCCCAGGCCAGCTAGTATTTATTATCTTGATTAACAAATATTTATATACCACTTTTCAGCTAAAAAATTCTCAGAGTGGTTTACAGAGGACAATACATAACATGGTTCCCTTTACCAAAAGGGCTCACAATCTAAAAAGAAACCTAAAGTAGACATCATGGAGGGATGCTGTGTTTAGGGACAGTTGCTCTTCTCCTGCTACAGATAAGATAATCATCACTTTAAAAGCTGCCTCTTTGCTCAGTTATTTAATACTCAGAAATAATTCGCACTGTATTCAAGAAGGCTTACTCTCAGGAAAGTGTGTTTAGGATTGCCGTCATAGTATCTGTGTTGGTTCCCCAGAACAAAAAATGCAGAGTTAGAGTTGGTTTTGTATCATGGCAAAGTTACAACATTTCCTGCTTGCCTTCTATATTTAATTGCTTCATAAACTGGAAGGGGAAAGTGATACAAAAATATGTTAATAAATACTCCGCCTTTCTCATTTTCCTTGAATATCTAGCCTGGTGACTTCTGAGAACTAAATCCCTTATTTATTCATGATTTCTAAAAGTGTTTCAATATAATAATAATCTTATTTGAGCTCTTAACGTTGATCAGGAATGAATGTCCCATTTCAGGTTACACTGGCCACATCTGGATAGAATGCTTTAAAGAATAAAAACATAAAATAGCCTTTCACAAAGTGACTTTTTTTTTTGCATTCTCTACAAAGAACTTCAGTTGCATTGAGGCACTGTAACATGTGAGCCTTTGAAGGAGAATGGAGGAATATTAGTCCCCCATACTGGGGATTATTAGTAATCAATAATTCTAACAGCTTGACACCATTTTTGCTTAAATCAGTTTGCAGCACTTTGCAATACAAAAGTTACATTGGCCACTGCCTTACTGAGTGAGTCCCTCTAGCTGTCTACTCTGGCTGGCCATGGGTCTCCAAGATTTCAAGTAGAGATCTTTCCCAGCAGTTCTACCTGACATCCTTTTTGGTTGGAAATGCCAGGGATGGAACCCGCATGCCTCTCTTGTGTCTTCTATTCTGCATCAACAACAATCATATATTCATTAAATAGCATGAGGGGTTCTAAAACAGTTTACAACATGTAAACAAACATGTATTTGGACACTTGTTCTCTCAGTTTGGAATACAGAATGTATATGTCTTCTGGAGTGTTAAATAAAGTTCTCTTGTATTCCTAAATAGTAAGGAACTTATGACACTTGTTACCCCATAATTGGTGAATAGTGAAGAGCATAGTCCTTCATGTCTAATTAACTCTTCTGGTAATGTACAAAGAAGTGCTAAAGAGCTGAGGTGGTCTGAAAATGACCTGATTTGATTCTGTAAATGAAATATCCACAGTGTTTTTTCCTGTAGTGTTCTTGAAGGGAGAAACTCAAACATTTTTTTTTTAAAAATAGAATAATGGGGAAATGATGTCTTCCCTATTGTGTGTTGTCTTGGTAAATTTCAGTTGTGAATAGCTTATGGAGTATCTAATTCAAACCTCATGGCACTGCCTGTTCACCAAAAAGAAGCAAGCTTGCTACAATAAACAAGTTTGTAGTGGACTAAAGCACCACCAAATGAGGAACGACTTCCACTGTTGAGTCATTCTGTGTATACATGCAGCAGAAACTTGGTATCCAAAATAAATTAGATGCAGGTTCATTTTCGGTCTTAGTGGTGTAAAAGGAAATCTGTATTAGGAAATGGCTGTTCCGCCCTGCGCTCCCACCCCTCTGGGAAGAGCAGAAGGTTTCAAGTTCCTTCCCTGTGCTAGGGTAGTACTTTTGAGGAGGAACACTTCTCTTATCTACTGCATGAGGGCTCATGTAGACCTTTAACGGGGGTGCAGGTGGGAAGTAAAGAACTTGAGCAAAGCTAGGTTTTCATGTTTATTGTTGGACAAGTTTTTAGGGCAGGGTGGATTGCCTTAAACCAAGGAGCTTTAAATCAGTGATTTACATCTAATTTCTCATTAGTACTCTATGGATCTTATGGACCCGCTTGGATTCCAGACGGCCCTCGGGGAGTTTCCAGTGTCCAGAGCTGGTGACCCTGTCGAGGCCTTGGTTGATCTCTGGAATCGAGAGATGGCCCGGGCTGTTGACACGGTTGCCCCCAAACGCCCTCTCTGGCTTGGTGGAGCCCGTTCTGCTCCTTGGTTTTCCTCGGAGCTTAGGGCGATGAAGCAACTCGGGTGATGGCTGGAACGACGCTGGAGGAAGAGTCGTCACGAATCCGACCGAACACGGGCTAGATCCCATTTTAGGGACTATGCCGTGGCGGTGGGGGCGGCGAAGAAATGCTTTTTCTCCTGCTCAGTGCAGACAAACAGAGCTGTTTCGTGTGGTGAAAACCTTGCTCCACACATCCCCCCCGGACAATGGGGGAGGAGTCATCTACAGCTCTTTGTGATTGGTTTGCCTGTCGCTTTGCAGATAAAGTCGCTTGCATCCGTGCTGACCTGGACTCCAGAGTTTTGGCAGTTCCGGCAGACGTGCCTTTGGTACCATCTGGTCCCGTTGTGTTGGATTCTTTTCGGTTGGTGCAGCCTGAGGATGTGGACAAGATCCTGGGCAGTGTGCCGGCAACTTCGTGCGCTCTTGACCCTTGCCCTTCATGGCTGATAAAAGCTTCCAGGGAGGGGACAGGTAGATGGTTGTAGGTGATCGTTAATGCTTCATTAAGGGAGGGCAGGATGCCATTGTGCCTCAAGGAGGTGGTGGTAAGACCTCTATTAAAAAAGCCCTCCCTTGATCCCTCCAACCTGGACAACTATAGACCTGTATCTAACCTTCCCTTTTTGGGCAAGGTGATGGAGCGTGTGCTGGTGTCCCAGCTGCAGAGGGTCTTGGATGATACGGATAATCTGGCTTCTGCCCTGGGTATGGGACTGAGACTGCCTTGTTCGCTCTAGTGGATGACCTACTAGACAGGGGGAGTGTGTCCCTGTTGGTTCTGCTGGACCTCTCGGTGGCGTTCAATACCATCGACCATGGTATCCTTCTGGGCCGCCTCTCGAGTATGGGAATCGGAGGCACTGCGTTGCAGTGGTTCCGGTCCTTTCTTGAGGGGAGGGTCCAGAAGGTGGTGCTGGGGGACTACTGCTCAGCCCCGTAGCAGTTGGCCTGTGGGGTCCCACAGGGTACGGTCTTGTCCCCCATGCTGTTTAACATCTACATGAAGCCGCTGGGAGAGGTCATCCGGGGATTTGGACTGAGTTGTCAGCAATATGCGGATGACAGTCAGCTCTATCTCTCTGGACCCGGCTCTGCTTTTGGAAGCTCAGGTGGAGGCGGTGGCCAGGGGTGCCTTTGCACGGCTTCGGCTAGTGCGCCAGCTGCGTCCCTTTCTCGAGAAGGCAGATCTGGCCACGGTTACCCACGCCTTAGTCACGTCGCGGCTGGATTACTGCAACGCGATCTACGTGGGGCTGCCCTTGAATATCCAGAAACTGCAGCTAGTGCAAAACGCGGCAGCGAGGGTTTTATCTGGAGCTGCCCGTTGGGAACATATCACCCCCATTTTGAAAGAGCTGCACTGGCTACCGGTTCATTTCCGGGTCCAATTCAAGGTGCTGGTTTTGACCTTTAAAAGCCCTAAACGGTTTGGGCCTGGGGTATTTGAGGGACCGCCTGCTCCCAAGGGTTGCTGCCCGCTTGACGAGGACATGTGAGGGGGCCCTACTCCGGGTGCCGACAATGAGAAAGGCCCAGCTGTCGTGCACTCGGGACAGGGCCTTCTCTGTTGCTGCCCCCAGACTCTGGAATGCTCTCCCAGTGGCCATTCGTTCCTCGGACTCCATCATGGCTTTTAGAAAGCTTGTAAAGACTTGGCTTTTTACCCAGGCTTTTACATAATCGTTTTTACTGCTGCTTCTGGGTGTTTTTATCTGTTGTATTGTTTTATGCCTATTTTTATATGTTTTTATACTTTTAGCATGATGTTTTTATTGTGTGTTTATTGTATGTTTTTAACTTTTGTAAACCGCCTTGGGGCTATCTTTTAATGAAAGGCGGTATAAAAATGCATAAATAAATAAATAAATAAATACTCCGTATTTCTTAAAAAATGATGCATACTAACTGGTTAATCTAACGCTAATTTGCAGCTAAATAGACTATTTATATTATTGAGGAAAGAGCACTTCTCCAAGTATTGCTACTTAATTTCACTTCTGCTTTGTTGTATAACTCTCCTGCTTTTTCTGCAGTTTTAGTAACTTTTAGTAGTTATGGATTGTATTATTCTGTGCGTTATATTATATATATATATAGATAGATAGATAGATAGATAGTAATGAATTGATCAGCAAAGACAGGATATAAATTTGTTTATCTTTTCTCTAATCCTATCCTAGATATCTAAACTAGCTAACACAAAACTGTTTTTGCTAGTATACCTGTGTTTTTGCACTTTGTTTAGAGAGAACTAGGGCAATTTATTTTTATAAGCTGAAAAGGAAATGCCTTTGTTTATAAAGGTAAAGTGTGCCGTCGAGTCAGTGTTGACTCCTGGCAACCACAAAGCCCTGTGGTTGTCTTTGGTAGAATACAGGAGGGGTTTACCATTGCCTCCTCCCATGCAGTGTGAGATTATGCCTTTCTGTATCTTCCTATATTGCTGCTGCCACCAGCGGGGATTCAAACCAGCAGCCTCTGACTTGCTAGTTAAGTCATTTCCCGCTGTGCCATTAGGTGGCTCTGCCTTTGTTTATAGAGAGTAAATATTCATCATTTGAGAACTGAGCATGTTGTAGAGTTTAAGTAGTTAAGAATAATAAAAAAGGAATATACCAGATCACCCCGTGGCCTTAAAGGGCAATTTTCCTAGTGATCTATAGGATCCTAGTGCCATTGATGATATACTACTCTTTGGCCTTCAGCCCTGGTATCAAGTCCATAGTAACAATATATTACTTACTATGACATTTTTATAATGTTTCTTTATTTACATAAAAAAGCAGCCTTCAACTCACTCCTTTCTATTAGAGGGCTATTGATTAAATTTTAAGAGATGAAGGTGTAGGGTTGATGAGAATTTATTTAGGTTTACTTTTAACCAGTGTTGATAAAAATCAGATTTTTAAAATTTAAATCAGATTTAACTTAAATTTAAATTTAAAAACACAATTTATTTTTTTAAAAGCCCTTATGCCAAAGATATCATCATGAATGCTAATCATATCTTCTAATTATATTCAGTAAACATGTTAACAGCACTATATGGAGATGAGAGTTAACAGACCTGATCAATCCTATTCTGCAGGTGGTGTACATGCACCACATACACATAAACTCTATCTCAAGCTCTTGCCCCCCCCAAAAGTGCAAAACGTTAGGCCCATTCACACATTATGTTCAACACTTGTACAATGAGTGTGCAGTGTACACAGGTACAGTCATTCACATGTTATGTTGAACGCAGTACACAGAACAATGCACTTCCTATCAGTAACATGCTTTTGCAAGGCCTGTATCCAAGTTCATTTTAAAAATAAACCCAGGTACAGTCATTCACACAAACATGTGCACAAGCATACAAACATCTATACTTGTATACCATAATGTCTGAATTGGGCTAAAGAAGGCCAATGAATGAATAGAGGATTTGAGAGGATGGAGTAGACTTTGAGCAAGGAGGAGAAGTCTGGATATAAATGCAAGGAATAGAGGAGGGAAATAGAAAGTGAACAGAACATATTCATACGGTCCCGAGGAAATGTTTTCTGAGTGTATCCTCCATTGTAGAAGGGAGACACCTATAATGGCAGCAGGTTGTTCAAGAGACCTCATTTTGGAATATTTTAATGAAGTTCTTGTATCTGTGGAAAATATAGTCATACATGTGTGTAGCAGATTTAACCCAGCCTTCATTTCAAAGCAAGCCCACGTGAGGGGAAGAAAAATGCTGAATCCTCTCTCTTTCTTTCACCCACAAAGGCTGTTCCTTTAAACCATTTCCTCAGTAGCTTAATTGCTGCCACCACACCCACTTTTCAGCAGTTTAACATCCCCTCCCCCGTGGTGTGGGTGAAATTCCAGGGAACTCTCCTTCTCTTTCCCATTGGAAAAGTACACAAAAACCTCCAGTGCAAGCCTACATGTGATGAGGAAACTTGGTAGAGCTGCTGAGCAATCAAAGATGTGTTGCACCAGAGTAAAACTCCTTTTCCTGAGTTAAAACTCCACTCAGAGGCAGGTAAAATACCAAAGAACAAAAAAGAGAAAAACTTTATTTAAAATACTATAGAATGCTTCAGTCTGAGGCTCTCTCAGCTTTTAGTTACAGGTAAAAGAAGCACTCAGTAGTTGCAAGAATACTTCAAAAAACACTCCAGTTGCAAGGAACAGGGATATAGAAACCTTTAAAAGCACCTATAGAGGTTACAGAGACTTTTGCAGCGGCCTGGATGCAGAGTTGGGCTCAGGCTAGTGTTTCTTAGCTTGTTGCCTTACAGATAAAACACAATAAAATAGTTGTAAGGATTTGCAAAGCACACAAAAAGGAAAATAAGTCTAACACCATCTGACTAACAAACTGTTCCCTAGGTTAAACTTTCAGAAGCCAAAAGCCCTAGCTTCCTTTCCCCTTGAACTCACCCCAAACTTCCTTGAATTCCTTGAGAATTCAAGCTTCCTGCAATCCTATCTCTCAAGGATCTGCAGATGTCCTTCTGTGCAAGAATTCTCCAGGCTAGCTGTTGACCATGAGGCAGCAAAACTCCATTGCTGCTCACTAAGCCTTCCGCCCATCCTCTCTCATCTCCCGCCTAGCGGCTTTTGAACAAAGATACGCTTCTCTTCCTGCTTCATGGCCCTCTAGGTCCCACCCACTGTGTGCTGAGTGGCTGATCCTTAGCCTGTCATTCAGGACAGGGTACATTTCCAGTTCACTCTTTAAGGAAAGGAAAGGCTGTTACTGCCTGATCGTTACAATGTGAAATGCAGAAAGTGCTACTACTTACCACCTTTTAAACTATAGTTAAAACTTTCAATATAAAACTCTATAGTTTGTAGTTATAATTTTCACAGCCTTGGGTATAGATTTTACTGTTTTAATGCCATAGTTAAACTTTATAGCTTCCTTATGTGCTTTCTATCTTATGCTGGTGAAATACCAAATAAATATATTGATTGGTTGATTTGAAACAGTGCAATAAAGAAATGCAAGCCTGGTTGCCCGAATGCAACAGCGTTATGAGATGTATGCACCTTTTATAGTGTGTTCTTACTTTCTAAAAATGAAACCTACTCTGAATATGATTTAAGGCTATATTAAACAATAATGTACTTTTACTAGAAAATGATGATTAAATGGAATCTTCCTGACTAGTGAGTTAAATCATTAAAATTGAGTCCTTCTGTGAAACTATTTAAATCTATTTGATTTAATGCAATCCAACCCTGCTTTTAACTGGGCTACTTAAAAAAACACAGTTATTTTAAAAAATCATAATCTATTTTGAATTAAAAGACAAGTTTTTATCCAACCCTTTTAGGGAAGAGTATTTTGGATAGTTTTGTTTGTAATTGCATATTGTACATTCCTCCTATTACTCACTATTTTGGGGTTTACAAGAAAAATTGTAGAAATAAGTGAGAAATATTAAATAATAATGCCTTTCCATAGCTGTGTCCTACCATTTCAGAACACTGTTGATTTGTTTAAAAGCTTGCAACAAACTTTTATTTGGCAGCCAAACATGTGGTTGGGGCTAGTGTAACCAGTGTGTGTGTGTCTCCTTAAGGTAAGGAGTTGCTGTCGAGTTGCTCTTGCTCTCTGAGGTTTTGTTTGCTTTGCTTTTTTGCTTCGTTGTGGTTTTTCTGAGTCTTTTTTTATTTTTGAAGTTGCTCTTGAGGAGCATGGACCTAGTCTGCAGGGGTTACAGAGCACTAGTTGTTGTATGTCCCGAACAGCTTGACTTAGCTGTGCTAAGTGGGGGATGGTAAATAGGCAGATCTTGTCAAGGAATATATATTTTTTTAAACTTGTGGGGCTCTTCTGTCCTTTTGGAGCACCAGACCATTAAGGAAAAACAAGAGACTATGGTGCTAACATTAATTCCATGGTTTGAGGAAGGTCCTGGATTGAAAATACATTGTTGTTGCTGTTCAACCACAGAAAAGGCCTGTATTTGTAAAACTTTGGGAAATGCTTTTTGAAAAAATGGAATTCTGTTTTGCTTGCTCTATCAATGAGATAGCTTGTTTCAATAGGATTATAGGGATTAATGATCCATTTGGCGTTTCTCTGTCTTTGTTTCTGTGTTAGTCCCTGGTAGCAATGTGCACAAACGGCTTATGCAGGCGCGGGCGGAGAGCAGTTCCCTTAAAAAGCAAGTAAGCAGGTCTTTACCTGCTCCACTGCTGCCCTGCAACTTTTTCGGGAGCGGCGCTAGCTCTACCAAAGTCCATGCATGGATGATCTCCAATTGGGATTTGACAGAGGAAGTGTGACTCTGTTGGTCTTTTTGGACCTCTCGGTGGCTTTCGATATTATCGACTGTAGTATCCTTCTGGAGCATCTGAGGGGGTTGGGGGGGGCACTGCTTTGCAGTGGTTCTGCTCCTACCTTTCAGGCAGGTTCCAGATGGTGTCCCTTGAAGACTGTTCTTCAAAATCTGAACTTTCCTATGGTGTCCCTCAGGGCTCCGTATTGTCTCTGATGTTGTTTAACATCTACATGAAACCACTGGGAGAGATAATCAGATTTGGTGCAGGGTGCTATCATTATGCTGATGACACCCAAATCTATTTCTCCATGTCAGCCTCATTGGGAGAAGGCATAACCTCCCTAAATGCCTGTCTGGAGTCGGTGATGGGCTGGATGAGGGATAACAAACTGAGACTGAATCCAGATAAGACGGAGGTACTTACTGTGCGGGATTGAAACTCGGGAGATTCATTCATTCATTCATTCAATGTCTATACCGCCCTTCCAAAAATATGGCTCAGGGTGCTTTACACAGAGAAATAACAAATAAATAAGATGAATCCCTGTCCCCAAAGGGCTCACAATATTTAAAAAAAACCCATAAGATTGACACCAGCAACAGTCACTGGAGGTACTGTGCTGGGGGTGGATAGGACCAGTTCTTCGATGTGGTCTCTGTGCTTTACATGAATGGGCTTTGCACCTGCACAGAGACCACATCGGAGCTTCCAAGCTAGAGTTCTAATTTTTGGAGGTAGCCCCGCCCCCTCGGTATATAGGTGGCTGCGTGGGATTCCCTCTCCAGTCTTTTTTCGTCCGCAATCGAAGACACATCGCTGAGCTGCTCCTTGCTAGACTCTTTTGCAAGTACTGCTTTACTCCTTCCCTTTCCCCCCTTATTTTCGTCCAGTACTTCTCTTCCTTAGCATTTTTATTTCGTCCCCGGTCACCCCCTCGGATATCTCCCTAGTTTTGTTTTCTACCCCGTTGCGGCCTTCAGGCCCGGCGTGCTGCGGATCCTTCGCCTCCGCTTTTCTCCGATACCTTCTTCGGCCTATGGTAAAAACTACAAAATTTAAGCAGTGTGGTTGCTGCAAATCCAAACTCCCTTTGACCAACTGCCACAAGCTCTGCTTTTTTTGCCTGGGTGAATCCCATAAGGTTGGCTCTTTTCTGCACTGTACAGCCTTTATGAAACAGGTGCACAAAAATCGAGCCTCTCGACTTCGTTCTTGGCTTTGGGAACAGGCGTTCCAAACTACGGTCTCGGACAAACTGTCCACCATGCAGGCTTCTTCCAATACCTCTCCTGCAGCCTGGGGCTTACAGACCATTTCGTCCCCTCCGGGAGTCTCGGCAGCTACCCCCGAGGTGAATATACCCATTGATCCCTTGGCTCGAGTTTCGGCGTCAATACTGAGGAGTTCGGTAGCAGTGTCGATTTTGATGGTGGCATTGATTGAACCGCGTTCTGTCCAACCGGCCAAAAAGAGAAAGAAGGACCACCACTCTCCTTCCGAATCACCAACAAAGAAGCAGAAGTTGACACACGATACCGAACGTTAATCCCGAACTCTACATATTAAAACTATCCTTGATACCGAGGTCGCCTATGGCTCTAGCCACACGATTCCGTGTATGAGTCCGAGCACGATACTGAGCCTGAGGAGCTCCCTCCGGAGCAACCATGCCACTGGGCCAACCAAGACTTGGAAGCTGCTCTGGATGAGCGCTACGCCAGACAAGTTGATGAAGAAGCGGACTACTTCTGCATGCATCAAGAAGTTCGCCAGCGCCCTCGGGCCTCCACTGCCATGGAGCCGCCCCTTTGACATTCTGCCTCTCCTTGAACTTCTATACCGGCTTATTCGGCATCGATCCCGAACCCGCCTTCGGTACCGGCAACGTTGCTGCCTCCTCCTCCACCCTGGACTAGATCTCTTTTACCTCCACGTGTTCAACCCAGAAACCCGCCTGTACAGGCAGCTACGGCTACTATTGTGCCCGACTCCAGACCAACGACTCGGTTCCGGATTCGACCCCTTCGACCCACGGTATCGACAGACTCATCGGATTCGTCCTCGAATGAA
The DNA here is from genome assembly GCF_027244095.1 of Hemicordylus capensis. Lineage (NCBI taxonomy): Eukaryota > Metazoa > Chordata > Lepidosauria > Squamata > Cordylidae > Hemicordylus > Hemicordylus capensis. Next base: position 29,255,670 of record NC_069657.1, on the reverse strand, counting down.
GAAGGCCCAGAATCCTCCCTACCGGATAGGATATCTTTGGGCTCTTTGCCTCCCTCTTTATTGCTGTACCCTAGGCCCAGCTCCCCATCGGAGGATTTCCATATTTATACAGACTTTGTCTCAGGTATGGCAGCTTCATTGGGAGTCCAGCCTTCTCAAGGGGACAAATATGAACCCGACCCCCCTTTTCAATTAATCAAGGATGATGCCCGTCCACTGGTATCGCTACCGTTAAACCCATCTATTCTCAAAGTGGCCAAGACCTCTTGGATCAAGCCTTCTTCTCTTCCACAAACATCTAAACAGCTTGACTCCTTTTACTAGGTTCATACCTCCACGGTTCAAGATGATTCCTTTCTGAAGCAACATCCATCTATGGATTCGATTGTGGTTAAATCTTCCCTCTCTAAATTCAGGGGATATTCCTCCTCCACCCCATCCAACAAAGAGGGAAAGAAACTAGAGGTGTTTGGAAGGCGTTTATACTCCATGGCTTCTTTATTGACAAGAATTACAAACTACCAGGCATATTATGCCAAATACCAGTCTTTTCTTTGGGACCATATTGTCCCCTTGTTGGACCACCTCCCTGAAGAACAGCAGGGCCCGGCCAAAGTCTTTCTCCGGGAGGCCACGCAGGTCTCTAAGCAGGAACTTCATGCAATTTGCCACTCCTCGGAGGGAACTGGTAAAGTAATGGCAACTTCCATTGCCATGCGTGGCTCAGGTCTTCCGGTCTCACGCCCGATGCTCGATCCAGAGTGGAAGATCTTCCCTTCGATGGTTCCTCTCTATTCGGAGAGAAAACAGATGACACTCTTCCAAAAGTGCAGAAACTGCGTAACGCAGCCCGCTCCATGGGTCTTCAATACTCCACAACCCGCCATTATAAACCACAAAAATGGAAATGCCAACCGTATTCTTCTAAACAGCAGTACTATCAACCCCAGGACAAGTCCTTTCGCTCCAACAGATACCAGCTTTACAGAAAGCGCTCCAACTTCACTGGATCCAAGATGCAGCAGTGCTCCAAAGAATCTCAGCCCCCAGCCAAAGGACAATGACTTGCACCCTCCTCCCCGCTGGGGCACCAGGCTCTCCCCTTTCATTTCCACTTGGGAGAATATCACCACGGACTCCTGGGCCCTGACCATAGTGTGGGTCAGTTATGCTATAGAATTTGCATCCCCCACTCCACCCACCCTGGCTCTCCTGGAGGAGGTTGACTCCCTACTCTCCAAATCCACAATAGAACTGGTCCACAATCCCCGGGTTTCTACTCCCGATACTTCCCAAGCCGGACGGCTCCCTTCGCCCCATCCTGGATCTCCGGGAACTCAACTCGTACATTACCTACTGCAGGTTTTGTATAGCCAGTATAGTGGCAGCCAGTATAGCTCTTTCAATACAGGAGCAATATGGTCTCTCCAAGATGACCCGGAGACCAACCTGGCTGCCGCATTCTGAACCAGCTATAGTTTCTGGACTACATACCAAGGCAGCTCCTCTCAGAGTACATTATAGTAATGCAGTCTGGAGGTTACCAGCATATGTGCCACTGTTCTGAGGTTGTTTATCTCAAGAAACAGACGCAGCTGCCATATCAGCCAACGCTGATAAAAGGCACCTCTGGCCACTGCCTCAACCTGGGAAACCAGGGAGAGGCTCGGATCCAGAAGCACTTCCAGACTGTGCACTTGTTCCTTCTAAGGAAGTGTGACCCCATCCAGAACTGGCAAATCAAACCCCTGCTAGCTTTGCAAAGAGGCACCTTTTAAAGTGGTGATTCTCTTTATTAACAGGGGGAGAGTAACGACAGGTTGCTTACCTGTAACTTGAGTTCTTCTAGTAGTCATCTGTGCTCTTACACAAATGGGCTTTGCGCCTTGTATTCTGCAATACAAGGTGCTGGTTATAACCTGTAGAGCGTAAACGGCTTGAGCCCTGGCTGTTTAAGAGAATGTCTTGTTTGACATGAACCCCACCGCCTATTGAGGTCCGTCTGCAGTTGCCACTGGCTCGTCTGGTTGCTACTCGAGGATGGGCCTTCTCAGTTGCTGTCCCGATGCTTTGGAACGAGCTGAAATAACAGCCTCCTGAAATAAGAGCCTGCTGAAATAAGAGCCTCCCCATCTCTGACAATTTTTAAAAAATCTTTAAAGACACTTTTGTTCACCCAGCCCTTTTAATTAAATCCTGTTTTAATAGTTTTAACATTGTTTTAAAATATTGTTTTAAGGTTTTAATTTGCTACAATGTTTTAACTTTTTGTTGTCATTTATCTGTTTTAACTAATCTTTTAACTTTTCTGTTTTTATTGTAAACTGCCTAGAGACCTAACTTTTTGGGGGTATAAAAATATGTTAAATTAAGAATAATAAGTAGTATGCTTGCTTTTATGAATACGACAAATATTTATCTACTGCTTTCCCACCAAAGTCCCCAAAGCAATTTATATAGATATAGCTGACCCACACAGAGCATCTGTGCGCTCTTTGGGGCCAGATGTTTCCCCCTCCCTCCTGCCTCACTCTCCACCCCTCGTTCCTGCCTCACTTTCTTGCCCCCTCCCTTCTGCCCCACTCTCTCTCCCTCTCCCCGTCTCCCTCCCCCTCCTACCTCACTCTCTCTCACCCTCACCCTCCCCACTCTCTCTCTCTCTTGCCCTCCCTGTCTCCCTCCCTCTCCCGCCCCCCCTCTCTCTCACCCTCCCCGTCTCTCCCCCCATACACACTGAGCATTTTACAGCAGCAGGCAGGCATTTTCGGCCGAACTTCACCGCCGCCACAGGTCCTCCGTACTATGCGGTGGCCGGCCGAAAAGGGCCCCACCACTGTTCCTCCTCCCGGGCAGTGAACAGGAAAGTCCCGCCGCCCGTTTCCCTCCTGCCCTGGCCTCCCCGGCCGGGCCCACTCCTGCTGCCTGGCCTCTGCGGCCAGGCCCACCGGCGACCAATCCTCCTGGGTGTGCCTCAGCCAATCAGGTGCCTCTGCTGCCCAGCCAATCAGCTGGGCACCAGGACGCACATTCCAAGGCACACCCAGGAGAATTAAATATATAGATACATTTTTAAAATGGTTGCTTGCTATTTATTTAGTGAATAGCATCTGGATCAGGACTGCAGTGTTAGGGAAAGGGGATTTAATTGCAGGGGAAGAATGCTCTAACCATTTGTGTCTGCCATGGTCCTGATCAGGATTCCCCACCCCATAGCTGAGCTGATATTTGCCCTGGGGGAAAAACTGCTGTCAGAAGTGTCTCCCCCACCACCCCCCACAGGCAGTTAGCCACAGCACGCACATCCCCCCCTGCATGTTCCAGATCAAAACTGTACTGTAAGAAGAGAGTTAAATCTCCCTCTTGCATGCTATGGTCCTGATCTGCAGGGGCCACCAATCTAGTTGCCATTTACTGCATAACAACTGATATTGCAAGCATCAATCATATGCTTAAAGTAGCATCTAGTTGGTTTCCTTTGTAGTAAGTCTACGATTTACTTTGTTATCTTTGAACAGCATTGCACTGTTGTGGTAACACCTTTTTTAAAAAAAGGTAGTTCCCTGTCCCCAAAGGGCTCTCAGTCTAATAAGAAACATAAGGCAGACACTAGTAACAGCCACTGGAAGGATGCTGTGCCGGGGCGTAACTACCATTAGGTAAGGGGAGGCAGTCGTCTTGGGGCCCCACTGCCTCGAGGGGCCCCCCAGAGGCACATCACATGACTCCCCACCCACCCGTGTTGCACCCCCTGTGAATTATGTTGCATCTCTTGGAGATCAGCAGTTGCAGAGAGTAAAAGAAACTCAATTCAGTGTGAACTAGATATTCACCGTATTCATAATGGGGATGTGAGTGTGAGTGCACTATATATTGTGAAGTGTGTTTGTGTGTGTATATCAGCGGGGGGCCCATTTTAAAATCTTGTCTCTGGGCCCACTCCAACCTTGCTACACCCCTGGTTGGGGCTGAATAGGGGTAGTCGCTGTCCCCCGATAAATAGAAACACTGATAAAGTGCCTATTTGCCCAGTTAGCAATTGTTTTTAATTGAAAAAAAGAATTTTGGAAGAATTTATATTGGATCTTCAGTAACTCTTGTAAGGAAATGGCTTATAGTCTATGTAAATGTTGCTTTTCTGAGAAATCGGTAGCATCGGGGTACTACTACTGACAACGAGGCCTTGATGTTGTCTTTGTGATAGTCAGAAAGTGAAGAGGTTTGTGCCATGGCAATTGCAGGGGGTGAGTAGAGATACGAGGATATGTTTAACACTGGATGCTTTATGTTTCTGGAGCCTCTTTCAGATCTTGTAGGAAGGGCAGAGGGATTGTGCATGCTGGCCATTCATGCCTTCACAATAGGATCTGAAAAGAACCCCTATTTACAACTTGCATGTACATAGGAACATAAGAAGCTGCCACATACTGAGCCAGACCATTGGTCCATCTAGCTCAGTATTGTCTACACAGATTGTCAGTGGCTTCTCCAAGGTTGCAGGCAGGAATCTCTCTCAGCCCATCTTGGAGATGCCAGGGAGGCAACTTAGAACCTTCTGCTCTTCCCAGAGTGGCTCCATCCCCTGAGGGGAATCTCTTTCAGTGCTCACAGATATAGTCTCCCATTCATATGCCACCAGGGAGGACCCTGCTTAGCTAAGGGGAAAAGTCATGCTTGCTACCACAAGACCAGCTCTCCTCCTCCACTGCCTCCACCACCTCCCCCCCCCCATGCAACAGAATAAGCAGATATTCTTTTCAGATCTTATAAATGTGTGATTATGGGGTATGCACAGTCCTCCATTGCCCCCTCATTGCATATTCATGTAATGTAGGGGTAAGCAACCTTGGTTCTCTCGCTGTTGAACTGCAGCTCCCATCATCTCCAGCCACAATTTACTGGGGAGGCTATTCCATAAACAGGGTGCCACCACAGAAAAGGTCTCTCCCTAGAGCCATCTGCCTCACCTCATTGGTGGGGGCATCCGGAGCAGGACCTCATGAAGATCATCTCAAGGTCTGGGTCAGGACATATGGTGCAAGGTGCTCTCTCAGGTAACCTGGTTCCAAGGCATTTAGGGCTTCAATATATACTGATTTTGAACCAATTAAAAAAAATCTTCTCAAAAGCAGTTTGCATTAAAAAATAATATGAAGAACATTAAGAATGTTCTTCTTAATAATAAATATATTAAGAAAAAATCTTAAGCTTGTGAGCCCTCTTATCGAAGGGCTTACAATCTAATAATCATGTGTATGCCGTGCAGTAGGGCCTTGATGATGCTATGCCATAAAATATAGTGTACCTACTTATCTTTCCTGAGGTCTCAAAGCAGGTTGCAGCATGTGGTGGTGGTGGTGGTTGTTGTTAAAAAGTTTGAATGTTAGTTGTAATGAATAAGGTGAAAGGTATTGGTATCTGCACACAGATCAGGTTGTCTGGAAGTGAACTAACATTACAATGAAGGATATGCGTGCTGCTGCCCATACAAACTCCTGGCTTGGCACCACCAGTGCCCTAGTAATAATTTGGCCACCTTGCAAGTAGGCACAATGCCATCCTAAACAGTTGGATATGGGCATAGTCAGCCAGGAAACTGGCTGTGTAGCTAGTATAATGGTAAAGGCAGGATTCCTAGAGAGGGTCTGTCTAAGTGTCTGCTTTTTTCATAGTTAAGAGGGAGATGTCTTTCATGTATGTTTCAAGTGCACATTTTTTGGAGATATGATACTATTCCTCTAACTGGGAAAGGCTTGGATGGGAATGCTCCCCATAGCTATGGCCATGTTTATGAAACATGTTAAAGTAATAGATTGATATTTGATATCTAGAGTATTGTGGCGAGGCGACCACGGTGACTTCTAGGTTATTTCCACATTCACTCATGTAAATCTCTGGTTAAACTTGTAGAATTTGTCTTATGGACTCATCTTTTACTCAGCAGGTCTAGTGTTGTGTAGCTGTGCTCATTTTTGAATAGTGGATTGTTAGCCACCTCGTTATAAACTCTAGACAAAAGGCACTGTGCCTTCCTTTAGAAGCTAGCATTGCCTGTATAATGGAGCACCACAAAAACTTTAATCACTTAAAGGTGAAATAGAAAAAGTTGTCTATTGTTTGTAGTGTTGATGAATGATTTGGTTAGGCTTTGAAAAAGGATGTTTCTGCTACTTTTATCAGTTTAAAATTTATCAATCAATTTTAAAATTGATTTTCTTAAAGTCTTACAAATGTTTTATATTGTGAGCCACCCAGAGAACAATTTGTTATGGGGCAGCTAACAAAGTTTATTAAGCAGAGACCTGTTGTGACCCTGCACTGAGCAGTGGATTGGGCAAGAAGACCTTCCAAGTTCCTCTATTATTCAGGCATAGGTTCAAGGGTGCTACAGGGAGAAAGGATCAACTCTGCGGGTGTTTCCCACCTTCCCCTGGTGATACATGCTTCAACCTATGAGACATGTTTTGGAAGGTATATAGCTGATGAGGGGAAGAACAGGAGTGAAAACACTGGCTGACATCCTGGCTAAAAAAGCATTCAAGCTTCGAGGGGCTGCAATGGGCGCCCTCGCACAACTCTCCCAGTCCTTGTGTGTACATGCTTTTGCTCAAGGGCCCCAGAGTCTGGTTCACCCCACACACTCCAGAAAGGTTCTGCAAATGGGAAGCACTCGCTAAGGTGCTGCCTCTTGCGCAACAGCATGAATGCAGAGGGGCTAGGGGAGTTGTGTAAGGGCTCCTGGCACTCCCGCACAGTGTCTCAAAGTGTCCATACTTGGTTAGTCAGGATGTCAGCCTCTGTCTCTTGGCAGAGAAGAACCTAGCACAAGGAGGGAAAAATGAAGGCAGTAATAATGGAAGGCAGTCTTTTGACAGTCCCTGCCTTGCACTGAGAGTGCCTCTGCTGAAAGCCATACTTGAATATAATAGTGGGAGGCCATTGTAAGGAAAGGGTGTAAGACGTGCTCTTAAAATATTCTCTTTACATTGAAAAAGAGAGAGAAGATAACCCACCCATTTTGTGCCATCCATCACGATATGGGACCTTTTCAGAAGTTATCCAAACTCATGGAGGCAGGGCAGGTTTGATTTAAATGATTTCTCAGGAAGATTGAATGATTTAAATCACAATTTAAATCTCTTCTGAGGAAGGTTCTCTTTAATAACAGTTTTCTGGTAAAGGAGCATTATTTTTGTCTGATATAACCTTAATACATGATCTTCACCACTTGGAGATAGATGTATTTTTATTTTATTTTATTCTATTCTATTCTATTCTATTCTATTCTATTCTATTCTATTCTATTCTATTCTATTCTATTCTATTCTATCTATTTGATGTAGATTTCCTTTTTAGAAGCTAGGTACATGCTATACATTATAAAGCAATTCTCTTTTTCCCCAGATTAATTTTCAACAAGTTCCAGTAAGAATTAATCAGCCTACATTCCTTTCACTGTCCCTACAACTGGACTAAATTTGGCTCAGATCAAAGTCCACAAGTTAGCGCTCTTGTACCTCAAATGTTCATGCACCCGCCATCTTGGATTGGGGTGGATGACACAGGGTGGATTTGATTTAAATCAAACTGATTTAAATCACGATTTAAATCACTAGCAGGGTGGATAAAAATCAAAAAAATCTGATTTAAATCAAAAAAATCTGATTTTTTTGATTTAAATTGGATTTTTTTGATTTTTATCCACCCTGCTAGTGATTTAAATCGTGATTTAAATCAGTTCGATTTAAATCAAATCCACCCTAGGATGACATCATTACAAGCTGCACCATTGAGGTGTTCCTGTGTGTCGCTCACTACAACTGTACTAAATTTGGTTCAAATCGGTTAGACAGTCCTCAAGTTAGTGCACTTGTGCCTCAAAAGTTTGTGTCTGCCATCTTGAATTGGGTTGAATGACCTCATCACAATCTACTCCATTGAGGTGTCTGGTCGTGGTAGCAAGCATGACTTGTCCCCATAGCTAAGCAGGGTCTGCCCTGGTTGCATCTAAATGGGAGACTAGAAGTGTGAGCACTGCAAGATATTCCCCTCAGTGGATGGAGCCACTCTGGGAAGAGCAGAAGGTTTCAAGTTCCCTCCCTGGCTTCTCCAAGATAGGGCTGAGAGAGATTCCTGCCTGCAGCCTTGGAGAAGCCGCTGCCAGTCTGTGAAGACAATACTGAGCTAGATAGACCAATGGTCTGACTCAGTATATGGCAGTTTCCTATGTCCCTATGTGTCCCTATAGCTGTAGCAAATTTGGTTCAAATTGGTTAAGTGGTTCACAAGTTAGCCCACTTGCGCCTCCAAAGTTTATGCGTCTGCCATCTTGAATCGGTGTGGATGACATCATCAAAGACTCTGCCATTGAGATGTCCCTGTGTGTCACTGCAACTGTACCTAATTTGGTTTAAGTTGGTTAGACAGTCTACAAATTAGCCTGCTTGCATCTCAGATGTTCACACAGCTGCCATCTTGAATTGGAGTGGATGACATCATCACACACCACGCCATTAGGGCATCCCTATGTGTCTCTACTGCTGTAGTAAATTTCGTTCAAATCAGTCAGGTGGTTCATAAGTTAGCCCACTTGCACCTCAAAAATTTATGCATCAGCCATCTTGCATTGGGGTAGATGACATCATCACAAACTGCCATTGAGTTGTCCCTATGTGTCCCTACAACTGTACCCGATTTGGTTCATATTGGTCCAGGCATTACAAAGTTGACGGGGAGGTGGGGGACACACACAGAATGCCAGGTGATCTCATAAGTCTCCTGGAAGTAGGCTAAAAATTGTCCAAGGGTCTTTCTTAATACTTGAGAAATTCTAGGGGCTTTTGTTTGTGCCATGACAACTGTGGAGGTAAACCTGTTTCTTAAATCATGGAAGAACAGGCACCACCACGGCCAATAAGTGGCTACTTATCTAATGGTTAGTGTATGCCTGGATTAAACTGTATTATGACGTAATGGTCATCTGCCTTGTCAGTTGATATACAGCTAAAGAGAAACTTCTGACAATCTGATAGTCACAATAGGTGTCTGAGATCTTAGTTGAGAATATTTGTTCCTTACAAACAAAAATATTTTGTCATTCATTTGGAAAATAAAGTTTGGCTTTGGTCTTCATAATTCAATAACAAGATAACTGTGAACAAGAAGAAACATTTTGTACTCAAGTTCAGAATTTGCATGGTGATTTTTTTAGTACTTGGGATTTTGTGGGGTTGGATTTTGTTGAAACCTGGCAAATGGTAATAGACCTATTAAATAACTTAAAAAGTGATAAAAGATGTGAACATCCTAGCCTTTTACTGCTACTGTGCTTTTTTAGTGAATATATGTTATCTGTTTTAGTTAATATGCCTAATGTAAAGAAGGCTGCTGCAAAAAGAGGTCCTCCAAAGCGGAAGCTTGCAGACGAATTTCCTCCAGGAGAAGTCTTTACTGACCTAGCAAAAAAGGATTGGAAACTGGGCCCTGTTATAGGCAAAGGTGGCTTTGGCTGCCTGTATCTTGGTAAGTTTATTATTTTTTTTAAACACCCTAGTATATTGTAGTATTCATTCTTGGTGAAACACATATGGTTTTAAGTAGGAGTGTGCATGGTTTTGGTCCAGCATGATAGACCAGACCGCCGGACCGGTCCGGAGGTGTGGCTGGGCGGGGGACTGTGACTTTAAGCAGGGGGGGGGTAGTACTTCCCCCCCCCGCCGCGCTTCCCCCTCCGGCGCTGTTCCTTTTAAAAATCTTCTGCTGCCCCTGCCCCCGTCGTCGTTTGAAAAGCTTTAACAGAGACGAGCGCTAGCGGCGCACATGCGCCCTGCGCAGCACGTGCACTCGTCTCCGACGCTGCAGTGACGTATGCGGCGTGCGCTGCAGTGTCAGACGAGCGTGTGCACCGTGCAGGGCGCATGCGCACTGCTAGCAGTCATCTCTGTTAAAGCTTTTCAAACGATGGCGGGGGCGGCAGAGAGGAGCTCTGCTGCCCCAAGACGACTTTTAAAAGGAACAGCGCCGGAGGGGGAAGCGCGGCGGGGGGGGGAGTACTACCACCCCCCAGCTTAAAGTCACAGTCCCCCCCACCGGACTGGGGGGGACTCCTAGCCACGCACACCCCTAGTTTTAAGGCATGGGAGTAATGAAATAAATTTATCATGGATGGAATTTGGCTAGAGACCTGCAGCCTAATTCCTTTTTTCCCCGGTGGTAGGAGAGCCTCAGGAACGGGTTATGCAGTGAGCATGCTCGAGACAGAACTGGACATGTGACTCTTTGTGGGCGTATCAGCCTCCCAGTTCCAGTTCTGTCTCGCTCGAGATTAGACTGTTTTTGAGAGAGCTCTGTATTCGGCAAGTGTTTCTCTATATTGTTAGCCTTGTCCTATTCCGTTTCTTACCTTTCTTATCTGTATTCGTGTTGCTATTTTGTCCTGACGGTGTGCAAGGGGGGGAAGAGAGTCGTTTCTCTATTTGACTCCAAATTGGTTCTGGCCGCAAATTGATCTTTTACTTTGGATTTGTTTCTAATTGGAGCACCAAATTGTTATATTTTTTGTTTTCTGCCTTGCTGTTCATTCATTGTCCTTATGGACAGATCGCACGCAGAGGAACTCCTTCAGGGGTCCCTATCGGAGGCTTCCATGCTGCCGCAGCACCTGGGCAGCGAGCGGGAAGATCCCTCCGCGGCCGTTAGCTCCGATCTGATCAGATTGCCCAGTACGAACGCTTCCGTCTCCGCTGCCCCCCAGGAGCTCACAGCAGAGGCATCTAGTTCTAACGTTCATGTTAAGGCGAGCAGAAAGTCTAAGCACTTGGGGGAGCAAAAGTTAAAAAAGAAAAAGAAGCGCAAAGAGTCCCTGCCCAAGGCGGAGGGGCACAAGCGCCTGAGTGAGCGCTTGCTTATTCAAGCGGTTTGCCGCCGCTCCAAAACTAAAATGGCGGCAAACGGCGCGAAACAAAAGGAAGCCCTTAAGAAAAGCGACAAGCAGACATTGGTGGCTCGGAGCCCGGTGGGCACAATACCGATAAGCACCACAGAGAAAAATAATTCTATTGACCGTTGCCCGGTGGGCATTGTAACGGCTGCCAATGGAATACAGACCCCGGTTCTGCAAGGGGAAGCTACTGACATTCCCGCGATTAACGACCCAGTGGGGGAAATCACGACACCTCTCGCCCACGTGAGTACAGATCCATTTTCTCCAGCAGCCACGGAGTGGTTAAGAGAATTTTTTAGAAGAGAAATAGTCTCTTTGCAACCTCAAACACGTGCTGACCAGAATACTTCCATTCCTCCACAGAACTCTGTAGCACCAACACAAAAACAGCTGAATTGCCTACCTGGACCTAGGATAGGTCACAGGCGGCAACCCAACAGGCGAGGTTTATCGAGGTTATCCTCCTCTTCCCCAGATTCAAGCCCCAGACGCAGGGCAATCCCTCAGTCAGAAATAGGCTCTTTTCTGCCCAGATTTCTGACACAAAAACACAGAAAAAGACACAGGCACTCCCCATCCTCCTCATCAGGGTCGGGAAACTCCAAGGCACCAAAGCTCCCAAAACATCCAACCCCAGTGTCTACCGGGGTTACTCAACCCCTCCCACCTCCACCCCCGCTGGGTACTTCAGTTGCCAGTCTCCTACCCACACGCCCCGGCGCCCCTCCAGACATTCACTCATCATCGGGGGAACATTCCCCCCAATTGCCAGTCGAACCAGAGTCAGATAAGGAAGAAGGGGAATTGTCAGACGAGGAGATTCCTCCTCCCATACCTAACAATGCAAGACTTTTCTCCTCAGCTGATTTTGAAGTATTATTAGCAAAAGCAAAACGCATAATCAATGATGTGGCTGCACCGGAGCAAGAGAGCACCACGCCCACACTGGACCAGCAAGTCTTCCCAACGTCGGAGGCGGTGAGTCCCACAGTTCCCTTTCCTCCATTATTCAAGAATGTGCTATGTGCTGAGTGGCAACGGCCCATGGCTTCCAAACCCATTGGCAATATCCCCAAAAAACACTATGTTCTAACTAATGACATTTCAAAGCTCCTTGCCATGCCTAAGGTAGAACCTCCGGTGGCACAACTAGTGTCAGGGGCAATTGTTCAAGCTGAGGGACAGGAGCAACTTAGGACACAGGAGGACAGGCGCTGTGAGTCATTACTTAAGAAGGTTCATGAGGCCACGGCGTCTGCCATTAAGATAGGTACCACAAATTCGATTTTCGCCAGAGCTTCCCTGCTCTGGGCTAAGGAGTTGGTCAAATTGGTTCCCCCAGAATTGCCCAAGCTCCGTCAGGGAATTAATAAGATGGCCAAAGCGGCAGCCCTGATGGCAGATTCCAGTTTAGACGGAATCCAACAATCATCTAGGGCCATGGTAGCGGGTGTGGCAATCCGCAGGGCCTTGTGGCTCAAATCATGGAATGTAGACTATAAGTCAAAGTTGGCCTTGGTTTCCGCCCCCTTTGCGGGTGAAAACCTTTTTGGCCCGGCCCTCGAACCAGTTCTGGTAGAGTCCTGGGATAAAAAGAAAATATTGCCTACTGCTCGTAGATACCCTCGGGCGTTTTTTCGTGGCGCCCCTCGCAGTTTTCGCCCCTTCAGACAACACGCCAACCAACCTTCGCCAGCTCACAACCAGGGGTTCCAGAATAGAGACTACAGATACTTCCAGAACAGAGGAATGGGACGGTACCAGTGGAGACAACGCTTCAGAGGCAACAGCAGAGGCGCGCACCAGAAATCGCTCTCAGGTGCAACATCTTACAGAAAACAATGACGCTACCCCCGTAGGCGGCCGGCTTTCGGACTTTTGCACCACCTGGATGTCTACAGCCGCCGACGCTTGGGTGCTAGAGGTAGTCACGAACGGCTACAACATCGAATTGTCATCCATTCCTCATCAAAGATTCATTTCCACCGCAAGGTCTTCTGTTCCGGAGAGACATCTTCGAATGCTAAAAGCAATACAACATCTTCTTCAGATCAGGGCCATAGAACCGGTCCCTCCTTCTCAGTTTTTTCGAGGCACTTACTCTATCCTATTTCTTGTACCCAAAAAAGACGGTTCTTGGCGAGCCGTTTTGGATTTGAAGGCCTTCAATCGACACGTGACGAAGAGAAAGTTTCGCATGGAGTCCCTCCAATCAATCAAAGAAACCATACAAGCAGGGGACTTCTTGGCAGCATTCGACCTGTCGGAGGCGTACCTGCACATCCCGATCGCAGTTCAATCGCGACAGTTCCTTCGATTCTCATACAATGGGAGCCATTTCCAATATCGAGCCCTACCATTCGGCCTATCGTCCGCCCCGAGGGTCTTCACCAAGGTGATGGTGTCCCTGATCTCGCTCCTCCGCACCAGGGGCATCCATATCCACCCTTACCTGGACGACTTACTTCTGAGAGCCAGATCCCGGGCTCAGGCAGTCAGGGACATCAGAACCACACTGCAGGCCCTGGGGGACCACGGTTTTGTCGTAAACGTTCAGAAAAGTCACCTGGAACCAACACAACAGCTAGTCCACCTCGGGGCCCTATTCGACACCGCACGGGGCACAATTTCGTTGTCACAGGAGAGAAGAGAAAGATTAAAGCTACAACTGCAGCCTTTATTGACCAAACAGACGTGGGATGTCATGACATTATCCCAGGCACTAGGGAGCATGATAGCATGTTTGACCTGCACCCCCTGGGCCAGATGGCACTCCCGGCCACTACAATGGGTTCTTCTCCCATGGCAGGACCACGTGATGACGGGCAAGAAGACACTTATCAGCCTGCCACGACAAGTCCAGAGATCAATACATTGGTGGCTTTCCCCAGCCATGACCAAAGGCCATTTACTGGAAGTTCCGCCCAGGATCGTCCTGACAACAGACGCCAGTCTCACTGGCTGGGGGGCACACTGCCAACAACTATTCACTCAAGGAGTATGGACACCAGGGGAAGCACGTCACCCCATCAATTGGCTGGAACTAAGAGCAGTTCGACTGGCTCTTATCCACTTCCAGAGCCTGATTGCGAATCAACATGTCCTTATAAGAACGGACAATGTGACAGTCAAAGCCCACATAAACCGTCAGGGGGGCACCAGATCGCGAAAGCTGATGGAGGAGTCAAACCGCCTGTTCAGATGGGCAGAGTCGAATATCCTGTCCATCTCAGCAGAGCACCTAAAAGGGGAGGAGAACAACCTGGCGGACTGGTTAAGCCGCAAGGCATTGGATCCAGGAGAATGGGCACTACACCCAGAGATCTTTGCCCAGATATCGGATCGACTAGGAAATCCAGCGGTGGACCTCTTCGCGTCCGACCACAACCATCAACTGCAGCGCTACTTCACCAGATACCAATCGCACAGAGCAGAGGGAACGGACGCTCTACTCTCTCCCTGGCCAAGGGGTCTGATGTACGCCTTCCCTCCGATCCCCATAATCATGAAGGTACTCAGGAAAGCAATTCAAGAGCAGGCGGATCTCATCTTAGTCGTACCGCACTGGCCAAGACGGCCCTGGTTCTCCACAATAGTCGAATTGGCGGTCGAAAAGCCATGGTTCCTGCCACAACGACACGACCTCCTGCAACAGGGTCCAGTCCTTCATCCAGACCCCACCTGGTTGCAACTGAGCGCTTGGAGGTTGAACGCTCAGAGTTAGAGGATCGTGGGTATACAGACTCTGTAATACACACCATTTTGGCGTCCAGAAGGGCCTCCACTCAACGCATCTACCAAGTCACCTGGTCAGCTTTCTTCAAATGGGCGTTCCAGAACGGGGTAGATCCCTTGCACGCAGGGGTTCCGGAAGTCTTGAGTTTTCTGCAAGAAGGGCTAAAATTACACCTCCGTCCATCCACATTGCGCAGACAGGTCTCGGCCCTGTCCTCTGTTCTCAATATCACCTTGAAAAACAAACACGACCTACACCCTCACATTACCAGATTCCTTAGAGGAGCCACGAATCTTGCTCCTCCTACGCTTCGGCGTTTTCCAACTTGGGACCTCAACAAGGTGCTTAATGCTCTTACCAAGCCACCCTTCGAGCCCCTCACAACGACTTCTCTTAAAAACCTCTCTTATAAAGTCCTGTTTTTAGTAGCTATCACCTCAGCTAGGAGGGTTTCCGAGTTAGGGGCACTATCCTCCAGAAAGGAATTCTGCACCTTTCAGGATGACGCGGTCATCCTGAGACTTGATGAGACATTTTTACCTAAGGTCAACTCAGTATTTCATAGGTCCCAGGTTATCGTTCTCCCTTCCTTCTGCCCCTCTCCTAGCCATAGGAGGGAGAAATTATGGCACAAATTGGATGCCCGCAGGGCATTGCGTATTTACCTTAAAAGAACCAAGGAATTCCGGAGAACAGACGCCCTATTTGTCTCCTTTCACCCCCACTCCATGGGTAGAAAGGTCTCAAGTTCTACACTGGCTGGGTGGATACGAGCTTGCATAAAAATGGCTTACTCAGCCTTACACCTGAGCCCACCGGGGGGTGTAACCGCTCATTCCACGAGAAGCGCCGCTACTTCTGCGGCTTTCTCGGCACATGTTCCCCTAACCGAGATCTGTAGAGCGGCCACTTGGTCCTCTGTTTCACCATTTATCAAACACTACAAGATATCGGAATATAATGAACGGGAGGCGGCCTTTGGCCGCACGGTATTACAACAGGTGCTTTAGTCGCATCCGTCCCACCCGGGACTATAATTTGAAGCTTGGGCAAGTCCCGTTCCTGAGGCTCTCCTACCACCGGGGAAAAAGTAACATTGGTCTTACCGTGAAGGGTTCTTTTTCCTGGTGGTAGGAGAGCCTCAGCCCCGCCCGGATGCTCTTACTTATCCGACTGTGGGTGGTTAAAGAAGGGGGGTGTCGGGCGACTCTCAGGGTAACCAGACTCATACTCCAACCTTCTGCTGTGTTTTTGTCTTTTATTAATTTGTCATGGTGTTGTCTAGTTCTCTATTTGAACAGTTTACAGTTATTTAGGCCTTCGGCTGCCGACGAGCTCTCTCTTTTTACAAGACTCATATCATCTTCGCTCAACATCTCTGGAACTGGGAGGCTGATACGCCCACAAAGAGTCACATGTCCAGTTCTGTCTCGAGCATGCTCACTGCATAACCCGTTCCTGAGGCTCTCCTACCACCAGGAAAAAGAACCCTTCACGGTAAGACCAATGTTACTTTCTCCTTCAACATTTGCGTTGGAGAATGCCAGAGATTCACTTAACTCCCTATTTTGTTTAGAAATCCATTTTTATTTAGAAATCTATTTGTTTAGCTTACTAAATTTCTGCCATTTACCATGATTTTTATCCAGCACCTTCATGTCCTGTTTGGGAGCCTCCTGGATCTGGCTGGAGACCAAATGTACTGGACTTGATGTACTTTGCTGTGATTCTGCAAGGCAATTCTTATTTCCTTTGTTGCATGGAAATATGAATACTGCTTATAAAAATGAATAGTGTATTTTTTTTTACTATGTTTATTGAATTAATATCTGGATCAGGTGTCTCAGCAGAATTGCTATGGTCCAAAGCATAGCAATTGGTACCCTTTTTGCTTTATATAAATACAAATTTATGTGAAATATGATTTATATGATTTAGCTACATCACTAGCTAGAGAATGCTACTAACTCTTGTGGATGAAGGAGGCTGGAGTTTGGACTCCAGGGCCTGGTTCATGGTTTAGATCAGAGGTCTCAAACTGTGACATTCCAATTGTTGTTGGATTACAATTCTCATCTTCCCCAGTCACAATGGTCAGTAACCAGGGATCATTGGAGTTGTAAGCCAACATCTGCAGGTGGGCTGCTGTGGGACCAATGTTCCTTTTACCCAGGCTTTTATATGATTGTCTCTGCTGCTGCTCTTTGTATTCTGTACTGTTTTTATGCTTGTGTTTCAAATTTTTAATCAGATTTGTTTTTATATTTTTAGTTTATATTTTGTGTCATTTTTATAATCTTGTTTTAAATTCTGCTGTAAACCACCTTGGGATTGTTTTAATGAAAGGCAGTATATAAATTTAAATAAATAAATGTGCGTGCCCTCACACATTTTCTTATGCCCACTCAATTAATTTTAGATCCCACTCGGGTTGAATCAGGAAGGCTCCATTCTGAATGCACATGCTCACATACTGCCTTGATACTGCCACCCAGAACAAAACTCATTCCGCACACATATGAAAAAAATTGAGAATACTGTGTGGGACCCCTGATTAAGATCATGAATGAGTTTGCACAAACCTCTGAGAGGAGAGCTGGTCTTGTGGTTGCAAGCATGACTTGTCCCATTAGCTAAGCAGGGTCCGCTTCTGAACTCGGGGAACAATAGTTGGTTCAAACAAAACAGGATACCAAACTCTGGCTAACTAGTTATAATTTTGAACAGGATATCAAACTGTGTTAACTGCTTATGAACAAACCAAAGTTATCCCAAGTCTAGACATAATGGGCGACTGTAGTTTTGTTCTAAAGCCGAAGCCTTATCCTCTTCCTCAGGTGTGAGGTGGCCCATGTAGTTAGTTGTTACATCTGAGGCCCATGTGGTTAGTTGTTACTTCTGAATTGGTCCAAAATTTGTTTCCTGCCATGCTGTTGCCGCCAAAGTCTGTTACTGGCTGATCCCTACAGATCTTTGCTATTTCTAAACAACTGCTAATGATCCCGCCATGTGATTTTCTTTTGGAAAGTGGCAGATTAATGAGCTGGAAAACAAATATATGAGTGTTGTAATATGCAGCATCTTAATATTAAAAAGTAAATAGTAGCTTTCTGCGGTGTTGGAATTGAGAGCTCTTCCAGATGGTAGTTTTTCCACTGACCAGCATGCCAACACAAGACATGTCGGAGGAAGTAACTCCCGAAGAACTTTATGTTGTGGGTTTGGTGCCACTACTATTACTGTGCTTATCCTCCTCTTCTTGGAGTAGTAATAATTGGAAAAGCGTTGGGCACACTCCCTTTCTGGTTTGTGAGTAGCAAGTCAGCGGATATTCTCAGTCATGAACAAAAGTATGATAGGGTTGGAAACAGCAGCCATGTGGAAACTCCTTGAGAAATGCTTCCTATTCAATTTTTAGTATGTGCACACAGTGTTATTTGTGTGTGCATGTAAAAATGTTAAGCACAACAAACTGACTGAGCACCATGGTCATACAGATAAGCATAATGTGAGCAGGAGGCCTATGGGCCAAACGACACATTTAATCAACCATGTGATTGGTCCTGCCATGCTCGATTTTGATTTCCTGTTTCCTAAATGGCAGCTGTGCCAATGGAAGCATTTCTTTTGGAGAAAGTAGCTGTTGTGTGAGAGAGAAGACGGGGGGTGGGGGAGAGAACCTGAATCACAATAATGGTGAGGGCAAAGAATTAAAGCCTCCCTCTCGAATGTTGCAGTCCTGATTTGGATTGAGCCAACCAGTGGCTGTTATGTAAGGAATAAAATATCAGCACTCCAGACCCAGTTACATTATTAACATGACATGTAGCTTGACCCTAAGTGAACAAAGAGTGATATGCTGTCTTCTAAAAAGAAGCACTCCTTTTAGACTGCTTCCAGAAAGGTCAAAAACACTGGCTTTCATCAACAAACTATTGAATGTTTGCTTTCTAGCATATTTTGTCAGATTATAAGTTATAAAGAAAAGAATTCTCTCATCTTACTGATAAGCAACTCTTCATTTTTTTAAATAGCTGATGTTAATTCTTCAAAAGCAGTCAGCAATGATGCACCATACGTTATGAAAGTGGTAAGTTCAGCCTTCTTATTTTGAACTAGTCCGTGTCTGAACAGTGCTATACTGCAACTAGAATTTGCCAGATTATTTTGAATGTTATGGGAAAGCTGGAAGGACTCTTGAACTTGTTTGCCTGCATTTGTTCCTTGGAATTTTATATCAAGAAAATCCTTTGACACTAGTGGTGGATGGTCTGCTTTGCATGCAGAAGGATCCAGGTTCAGTCCCTGGCACTTCCACGTAGGACTGGGAGAGAATCCTACCTGAAACCCTGGCTCGCCGCTGCCAATCTGTGTAGGCAGTCCTGAGCTAGGTGGACCAAGGGTCTGACTCGGTATAAGGCAGCTTCCTATGTTCCTCACATAGTTTAAGTTGCAAACTTATTTGAATTATGTTGTGTTGGTTAGTATTCCCTTTTTGAAAATTGCTGTCCTGTTGAAATAATGAGACAAGTTGTTCCTGAGATGTGTGTTCACTCTGCTTGTCTTGGTTCTCAAATAGCAGTACGGCAGATGTCTGCTGGAGATTGTCTTACTGCTTTAAGATTCTCCGAGAAGTTTATCAGTCGCATAAGAAATGAGCTTTTATTAATGGTGAGACAGAGTGGAGCTGAATTTGGGCTTGCAACTTCTGGCACGCGCCCCTCAGTATCAGAGGTGCATAACTAATTCAGGTGATGGACCGCTATACATAGGACAGGTCTGCACAGCTTCGGCTCTCCTGCAGTGTTGGATTACCGTTCTCATCATCCCTAGCCACAGTGGCCAGTAGACAGGCATGATGGGAACTGTAGTCCAACATCTTCAGGAGGGCCTGATGTAGGGGTGGGAAATGGATGGTATGTTCTATTCTGTCTGCGGCTGTTGTCCCGCAACCCTTTCGTCCTTCACAGGCTGCAAGACTAGAAGCGGCTGGCGGGAGGGGGACCTGACTGGAATTTGGCTCAGTCTTTTACACTGTCATGGTGCATTCGATGTAGGGCAGTATCCGCAGGAAAGAGTCATGTGCCGCTTCTCATACAGCCAGCTGTCCCACACAAAGTGACAGGATGCCCCAGAGGAAGCAGAGGTCTCTTGGGCACAATCCAGTTCTGTGTGCCCCCCCCCCGTTAACTGCTTCTCCCTTCCACAGACCCATTGCCCCTTGAGGGAAGTTGGAGATGTGTGCAGCGAGGTGCAAGTTCTGGAAAGCAGCTCAAGGGGGACAGATTTGACCCTCAGTTGCTAAATGCTGCTATAATTGCATAAATAGTACAGCTTGTGCCTCTGCTGTAATGGATGTCTTGATGTGGCAAGAGGGTTGTGGTAATTCTGCCTGTCGGATGCTGAATCCAACAAGATGCTGCAATACATCAGTCATGTAGGGATGTAATAATTGCAATGCTGTGGTGGATAAAAGGTGCACAAGTGAGTAATCTTACAGTCTCTGTTTTTTCTGACACAAGGTTTTTGTACACTACTTTTGTTCTGTTTTTGTTTCTATTACTGGTGGCCCTTAGTTAGAGCAATCGTGCTCTGGTGCACTATCCCAAACTGGCTTGCACTGCCAGCCCTACAGCACATGTTTTGACATCGTGCTGATGAAGCTGTGTTTCAAACATTTGTGTGCTAGTTTTTTGATCGTGTTAGAAATTATCATGATTCCTCCCTGCCAGGAGTTAGACCTAGGAAATGTTGGCCCTCTGAGGCAGATGAGCCAGATGCTCTTCCTCTCAGGAAACAAATTATTTTTTAAAAAATTTAATTAATTAATTAATTAATTAATGCATTTTTATACCGCCCTAACCCAAGGTCTCAGGGTGGTTCACAACAAATAAAAACAGTAAAATATTAATTAAAAACAAAAAACAGAAAATTTAAAAGCAAAAAATTTAAAACACAGTTTAAAATTTTAAGACCATATTCTAAGAACACCACTAAAACAATCAAAACAATATCAGTTAAAAGCCTGGGTGAACAGATGTGTCTTTAAAGACTTTTTAAAAGTTGTCAAAGATGGGGAGGCTCTTATTTCACTAGGGAGCGCATTCCAAAGCCTCGGGGCAGCAACGGAGAAGGCCCGTCCATGAACAGCCACCAGACGAGCCGGTGGCAAATGCAGACAGACCTCTCCTGATGATCTCAATGGGCGGTGGGGTTCATGCCAAAGAAGATGTTCTCGTAAATACCCAGGGCCCAAGCTGTTTAGGGCTTTATAGGTTATGGCCAACACCTTGTATTTTGCCTGGAAACATATCAGCAGCCAGTGTAACTCCTTCAGTACCGGAGTAATATGGTCTCTCCTAGATGACCCAGAGACCAGCCTGGCTGCCGCATTCTGGACCAACTGTAGTTTCCGGACTATGTACAAGGGCAGCCCCACATAGAGCGCATTGCAGTAATCCATTTTCCTCCAGACCCCTTTGACGCAGCGACCTCATTTCTCATGAGAGAAGCTCATGCCAGCTGAAAAGTTGCTCTTGGTCTGATTTGTGAAGGTGTCTGGAAAAATCACAGTTCAGGTGAAATGAAGCTGAAAGGCCACCAATTGCCCAGCCCTGTCCCATGTGGAGTATCCTGAGAGAGCCATTTAAAGCTGTGACTAGGGATAGAAAAGTTTCCTTGGCAAACTTCCAGAATATATTCCAATGCCAAAGTTTTCTGTGGAAAAACTGCCTCACATCACTATGTTGAGGTCAGACCACTAAATTAGCAGATAACAAACATATTTTAAAGCATGCTAAAAAGCAGTAAATGGTAATGCAAATGTTCTAATATAAATAATGTCCAAGTGGACTTTGAATTTGTTTGGAATGTAACATTTAAATCACATTTTTGTTTTGATTGTGTTTAATGTTTTAGAATATTGTTTTAAGAGTTTTAAATTGTGGTTTTAAATTGTCATATTTTAAATTTCTTGTTTTTGTTTTTAACTAATGTTGTTTTTATCCTCTTGTAAACCACCCAGAGACGTAAGTTTTGGGTGGTATAAAAATAAATAAATAAATAATTCAGTATGTTTAATTGACTTCATGTTTGCCCCCAAATCAATTTATGTCAGATGGCCAGCAGCATTTGCTCTGCCCACTTGACTCAGACTCGGGTAAAGGAGATTTAATTTAACCTCCTCCCTGAGTATGAACAGCTACAGAGGTTTCAGCAGAGCCTTTCCTTTAGGATGAAAACATCAAGTCAGTGTGTGGCAGCTGTGAAAAAGGCAAATTCCATGCTAGGGGTCATTAGAGAAGGGATTGGAAATAAATCTGCCAGTTTTTGTAATGTCCTTGTACAAATCTGTAGTAGAGCCACATTTGGAAAAACATAGAGTCCTAGTTACTCCATCTCAGAAAGGATATTGTAGATGTGGAAAAGGTGCAGAAAAAGGGCAACCAAAACAGTCAAGTGGTTGGAGCACTTTCCCTGTGCTGAAAGGCTAAATTGTTTGGAGCTTTTTAGTTTAGGAAAAAAGATAACTAAAAGCGGGCATGACTGAGTGTTATAAAATTATGCATGGTGTACAGAAGGTAGATTGAGAAGTTATTTTCCTCCGATAACACTAGACCCTGCTATATAACACAGCCCCTATTAACTGAGCAAAGAGGCATCTTTTTAAAGTGGTGATTCCCTTTATTTAGCAGGGGGAGAGCAACTGGCCCTATCCATCCCCAGCACAGCACCCCTCCAGTGGCTGTTACTGGTGTCTATCTTGGATTTCTTTTTCAGATTGTAAGCCCTTGGCTTACATTTCATTCATTCATTCATTCATTTATATCCATGTAAACCGCTTTGAGAACTATCTATTGAAAAGCGGTATATAAATATTTGTCATAGTAGAACTTGGGGCCATATCGTAAAATTGATTGTCAGCAGGTTTAGGACTGGCAAAATGAAGTAATTCACACAACACAATTCTGTAATCTTCCAATTATAATATCCCCCCATATTATCTAACTTTTAAAAGAAAACAGAAGAAAATAATTTTTCCATGTATCATACATACCAGCAAACTTGGACTTGTTTCTTTCCCGCCTTTCTTTGCAACTGAGTCGGCTGGACAAGGAGAGCAGAGGCATAACTAGGGAAAACGGCGCCCGGGGCAAGCACTGAAATTGCGCGCCCCCCGCCACCCCCGGAAATATGGAAATGTGTCACAGCCATAGTCAAATGAGGGTTGTGGGCTGCATCCGTGCAAGTATACTGGGACAGGAAAAAGGAAACATGAGGCTACAAGGCTCTTTAGAAATATATATTTTAAAGAAATGTCTTGCACACCAACAGCCTAAGTTTGCAGTCCTCATGGCCAGAAAATAAATGCTTTTAAACATAGTAATAGGTTTTGTGTCCCAAAATGGAAAAGACAAGACAGGTATTCAGAGGCGTAACTAGGGAAAATGGCGCCTAGGGCAAGCACTGAAATTGCGCCACTGTCCAAGCAGGAATGATGGGACTTGTAGTCAGCAATATCTGGAAATCCCCGTTAAAAGGAACACTTTACCATCTAGACATGGTTGTTGATCAAAACCTGAAAACATGAGCCATCTCTGTAAAAGACTTAGAACAACAGGCAGGAGTTATGCGAGGGTTCCAAGTGTCATTTTCTCTGTCTCCTCTCATTCTTTAAAAAACATGACTTTGTCCTAGAGGATCACCTGCCCAAATAGCCACTAGCAAAATAGGGGAAGAAGAAGGTGGTGGGGTGTGTGTGTCTATAAACCAGTGAATGATTCCTGCCAGCCTTTGTCTTATGATGACTGTTGGCTCATGATGGGGTATATGTGCATTCACCAACTAGTGCTTACTTTGACACCAAGAGGGAGGAGGATACATTAGTTTGCCACACTAGACAGAGGAATTTGCAACAGGAGCAGATAGCCAAGTTCTGCCAGGGCCAAAACCAGCCCCTGCCAAACTAAGAAATCATTGTAATTTGCCCCTTCCTGTCACAAGCAGTGTGCTGTTCTTTTATTATTGACTCTAACTCTCAGATATCCCAGTCATGGATGGAAAATTCAGGTTCAATTTACAAGAGACACATTTTCTACATGGAAGTTTCTTCTGTGCAGGTGCTGTGCAGAAACCCATGTGTAGTGATCAATACATATGTAACTATTCCGCCAGGGGCATAGCAAGGTTGGAATGGGGCCAGAGACAGGATTTCAAAATGGGCCCCCAGACCCTCAAAGTCCAGGGCCTCCACACACCCCAGGCCCCCAAGGATTTAAGTCTGATATTTCAAAATAAGTATGCTACCTGGAAATACATTTCACTGAATACACGCATGCACACTTCACAGTATATAGTGATATACATTGAGTACTATATATTTGTGCTACTTGTAATGCCTAGAACACACTAGCAATGCTAATTATTAAAATGGACCCCTTGCTGCAGATTAGCAAATGATACTTTCAACCATGCAGGGTGAGCCTCAGAATTCTGAACAAATTCAGTAGAGTTTGATTCCAGGAGTCTTTTCACACGAGGCTTTTAAAGCCCTTTAACACACATCTCCTCTGGAATAGAGGTGCTGCATTCACATGTTGGCCAGATTTACCCTGAAGTCCCTGCAAGTTATTGGGGAGCAGTTCACACACAAGAAAAATAAAATAAAATAAAATCACAACACATGCTTCACAGTTCTCACTCAGACCTTCTGGATTGCAAAACAACTTGAACATAAGTGCATTTATGAATGAATGAATGAAAATAAATAAAATATACTTGTTCCAGAAGTGTTTGTAATTTTCTGACATGAAACAAGCCACTTATAGGCCTTTTAAGATAGTTTTTGTTTTTAAAGCCAGCACATTTTCCAGTCTGTTTTAAATTAAATATTCAGAGACTTCTCAGTCTCGCCCCACCCCCCCATATCAAAGCCCTATGGCAAGCAGATCCCTATATATGGGGGTAACCACAAAAAGGAATTCATAGCCTACCTAGCAATAGCTGTTCTGGATGGTCTGGTCTGGGCAGAGGGTCTGCTGCCTGCTTCCTCCTTCCTTACTTCCTTGCTTGGGGCCTACTCGAGTTCAGGCTTCAGGGAGGCCTACTCGGAGGCCTCTCTGGAAGCCCCGCCCACCCGCCGATCAGCTGAGAGGCGGGGAGAGAAGAGCTCTGCAGTTTGCAGGCCTTGCCGATCCTAGGCCTCTTTGCTGATCAGCCGGAGCTGGAGGCAAGTGGCTGAGGGGCCCTGGGGCTGGGCAGGTGGGCAATGGGGTGGGGGTGGCAGGGACTGGTATGGCACCCCCACCTCAATGGTGCCTGGGGCACGTGCCCCCCTGCCCCCCCAGTTATGCCTATGAAGGAGAGCTACTGCTAGTTAGTAAAAAAAATTCTATAACTTGCCTCGGCAGGAAGCAGAAAATAGTTTTCTTGCTTGTGCTTATATTCTATGTGTATAGTTCATTGAGATGGGGAGGCAGGCAGTTCACTACTGGAATGACTGTGAACCCATTGGTTCGGAGAGAGGAAAAAGTGGAAAGGCAAAGAGAGAAGTGTCTCTGTGAATCATGTATTGCTTGTTTTTGTTTTAAAAAGCCCCCTGGTTTTCCTAAAATGTATATCTCCATCAGTGTTCCCTTTAAGGTAGGGGTGTGTGTGCGCTCACATGTTTTTTGATGTCTGCCCAGTTAATTTTAGATCCCACTCAGGTTGAATCAGGGAGGTCTCATTCTGATTGCAGGTGCACACACACTGCCTTGATACTGCCGCCCAGAACAAAACTCATTCTGTACACAGATTTTTTAAAAATGAGAGAACGCTGGTCTCCATGTATTATATGCACCATGGGCTGAGTCTGTTAATAGGAAGGAGGAACATTTTATAATGGGAAAAATTATGATCTGTTACTTAAGGAATTTGCTACCACAAGATGTGATGATCACCACTAGTTCAGATGACTCTAAAAGGACTCTAAAACTCTCAAAAGTTATATAGAAAGCTGCTTTATGCCAGTTCTGTCTCGCTCAGTACTGTCTACAGTTCTCCTGCAGATGTTGGATCAATCCCTGACTATTGGCCACCGTGGCTGGGAATGATGGGAGTGGTAGCTCAAAAACAGCTGAAGGGCAAAAGTTGTGGAGGACTAGCAGCAGCTTTCCAAGGTTTCTGGCAGGAGTCTCTCTCAGCCCTACCTGGAGATGCCAGGGAGTGAACCTGGGACCTTCTGCATGCAAACATGCAGATGCTCTTCCACTGAGCTATGGCCACTACAAGAAGCAGGATGCTACACTAGATTGACTTTGGTCCAATCCACCAGGCTTGCTCTTGTGTTCTTAGGCACTTCAGCTGTTTGCTACCATTTCTCTGTGTCTTGCTTTGTACACAGGAGTGAGCAGCTGAAATGCACAATAAAGGGAGTGATATAACAAAGTCTCTCTTGCAAGTGACTCTAAGCACTCTCAATAAGTCTCACAGTTTGCACTGGAAGAGAGGGATTAAAGCATCTTTTGCCTCTGTCTCACCTTGAGAGAGAATAGCTGATAGTGAGTGTGTGTTTGAGAGGAGGTACTTGGGATCACAAGTGATGTTGGGGGGCCAGCAGGAAGCCTTTGGAAGCCGAATTTGGCTCCTAGGCCTCTGTTTGCCTATCACTAGACTACAATATATTGAATATCTGACAATATGAGAGAAACCTCTTGATCCAGCACACCAGATTACTGGGTGTAGGATAACTTGTAATACTGGGTGTATTAGTGTAGCTGCAGATAGTATTGCTTGATAGCAGTAACTTTGCATCATGTATTTGACTGCCTTTTATTTATTCTCTTATACACACTATGAATCGATTAAGTTTACATTTGCAAAAAGTCTATACATCATGTCTTTGACTACTAAGTGTATTGAAAAGCATTAATGCATAGTTCATATTGGTGATGTATGTGCAGTTTTAAGAGGATGCTGATATAAACATTTTATTTATATAGAACATCAGTACTTTGTGGCCTGCTTTAGTGTGTAACCATAATGGAGATAAATTGTGTTAATAAATGAACACTTCTGACTACATAGAACAGACAGCTTGAAAACATAAATGTCTTTTAGAGATGGGGACGTATGACTCCAGATGTAGACGTGCAAAGCACTTATGTATGTTTGAGTTTATCCTGGGTTGGGATTAAGTAGCTGTAGGTTGAATTAAGTTCATCTGTGCAAAATAATCTGAGAACTGCTTTGTAAACAGGATGTGCTAACTGTATGGTGTATAGCTTTGCAGAAGAGAAAAATAATCTCAAGAAAACATTAACAAAATATAAATCTGTGAAGACTGGCACTAACTTTCCCAGTCGGTTTGTATGTTGCTTTGCATAATTTGCAGACTTGAAAAAGAAAGAAAGATGGAAGGATTCCCCCCACCCACCCTGCCACCCCCAAAAGTGTATGGGGAAAGAAATGAATATCAAGACAGGCTTCCTCGTGTAGGATAGATTACCATGGTATTTGGCAGCAGTTTCAACAGAGATGGTTGTACTGGCCCTATGAACCAGCAATATTAATATTTGTTTTGTAGCAGTCATTGCTTTCTTCTAATGCCAACCTATGCTTTATTAGTATTGAGGCCTTTGTTTTACTAGGGATTGATTGAATAAAAAGTATCCCTTGTACCTACACAATTGTACAATTGAGAACTCATATGAGTTCTCTTTAGGACTGGGGGAAGAAGGCTTTATTTAGTACCAAAGCCTTTGCCAGAGAGAGAAGTGAATGTCAGTCAGGTTTGTATTCATTTTAACAGCTAAAAGGACAGGATACACTTATTTTTAAATGATCTTTTAAAGGAGCCCAGTGAAAATGGACCGCTCTTTACTGAATTAAGGTTTTACATGCGAGCTGCTAAACCAGATCTAAGTAAGTAATCTATTGGGAGTCTTGACTCACAATACTTCTCCCCCCCCCATCTTTTTCAAAATAAATAATAATGTAAATGTGAGGAGAGGTGTGGTAATATATTGCGTAACAATTCATGGGCAACTAAAACCATAGTTCATCGTGGCCATTTAATGGTTTGAGTGCATTCTTAATTATAACTGGAGCTTTCTCTGTAATGATGCCATGTTGGGTAGTTATCGAGGGTAATTGTTTATAAGAAAGGGCCTACTGAACTGGAACACTTACTCTTGTCCTTTTTATGCTAGAAGGTCACAGCCCATTGAGACTGCGGCCACTAATTTCCAAGGGGAAAATGGAATTCTCATAGTAAAAGGTGACTGTTGGAAGGAGAACAAATAAACAATTGCAATTAAATAATCGGACTGGCACAGTTGTGTCAGTATAGTTAAGACAGAGAATAGTTTCAAGATTCCACCATTATAAGCCCTGAATATTCTATTGCTTAAAAATCAAGACCATTTGTCCTAGCTGCCTGGCCATCAGCATACATTCACTAGGTGACAAGAGTCACCTCCCCTGCAAATCTGGTGATGATCCGTTGAAACGTGGCTTAGCTAGAGCAGTTTAAATTTTTCTCTTTTAAACGGGTTTAAAGGGTTGGTGATGGTCTTTCGAATTGAAGAGTGGTATCTAATGATTTTGTAGTCCATTTACATAGATCCAGCCTTTAGACTGCATGCTAGTAAAGTGCCTTCTTGTATATCCCTCTGGGACCCAACCAAGGGTTCTTCGACATGGTCTCTGTGCTTTACACAAATGGGCTTTGCACCTGCGCAGAGACCACATCGGTGCTTCCAAGCTAGAGTTCAAACTTTTGGCAGTAATCTCGCCCCCTCGGTATAGAGGCGGCTTCACAGGCTTCCCTCTCTAGTCTTTCTTCATCTGCAATCGAAGACACATCGCTGAGCTGCTCCTTGCTAGACTCTTTTGCAAGTACTACATTACTCCTACCCTTTCCCCTCTTATTTTCATTCAGTACTTCCCTTTCTTAGCGTTTTTATTTCGTCCCCGGTCACCCTCTCAGATGTCTCCCTAGTTTCGTTTTCCACCCCGTTGCAGCCGTCTGGCCCGGCGTGCTGCGGATCCTTCATCTCCGCTTTTCTCCGATACTTTCCTCGGCCTATGGCAAAAACTACAAAATTTAAGCAGTGTGGTTGCT
This sequence comes from Hemicordylus capensis, assembly GCF_027244095.1. Taxonomy (NCBI): domain Eukaryota; kingdom Metazoa; phylum Chordata; class Lepidosauria; order Squamata; family Cordylidae; genus Hemicordylus; species Hemicordylus capensis. Next base: position 29,226,891 of record NC_069657.1, on the reverse strand, counting down.
GCAAATCCAAACTTCCTTTGACCGACTGCCACAAGCTCTGCCTTTTTTGCCTGGGTGAATCCCATAAGGTTGGCTCTTGTCTGCACTGTACAGCCTTTATGAAACAGGCACGCAAAAATCGAGCCTCTCGACTTCGTTCTTGGCTTTGGGAACAGGTGTTCCAAACTACGGGCTCGGACAAACTGTCCACCATGCAGGCTTCGTCCAATACCTCTCCTGCAGCCTGGGGCTTAGAGCCCATTTCGTCCCCTCTGGGAGTCTCGGCGACTACCCCCAAGGTGAATATACCCGTCAATCCCGTGGCTCGGGCTTCGACGTCAATACCGAGGAGTTCGGTAGCAGTGTCAATTTCGATGGCGGTGCTGATCGAACCGCGTTCTGTCCAGCCGGCCAAAAACAAAAAGAGAAAGGACCGCCGCGCTCCTTCTGAACCACCAACAAAGAAGCAGAAGCTGACACATGATACCGAACGTCGATCACGAACTCTCCATACTGAAACTATCCTTGATACCGAGGTCGCCTACGGCTCTAGCCCACACGATCCCGTGTACGAGTATGAGCACGACTCTGAGCCTGAGGAGCTCCCTCCGGAGCAACCATGCCGCTGGGCCAACCGAGACCTGGAAGCTGCTCTGGATGAGCGCTACGCCAGACAAGTTGATGAAGAAGCGGACTACTTCTACACGCATCAAGAAGTTCACCAACGACCTCAGGCCTCCACTGCCGCGGAGCTGGCCCTTCGACGTTCTGCCTCTCCTCGAACTTCTATACCAGCTTACTCGACCTCAGCCTCGATCCTGAACCCGCCTTCTGTACCGGCAAAGTTGCCGCCTCCTCCTCCACCCTGGACTACATCTCTTTTACCTCCATGTGTTCCACCCAGAAACTCGCCTGTACAGGCAGCTATGGCTACTATTGCCCCCGACTCCAGACCAACGACTTGGCTCTGGATTTGACCGCTTCGACCCCCAGTATCGACAGACTCATCAGATTCGTCCTCTAATGAAGAAGGCCCAGAATCCTCCCTACCCGATAGGATATCTTTGGGCTCTTTGCCTCCCTCTTTATTGCTGGACCCTAGGCCCAGCTCCCCATCGGAGGATTTCTGTATTTATACATACTTTGTCTCACGTGTGGCATATTCGTTGGGAGTCCAACCTTCTCAAGGGGACAAATCTGAACCTGACCCACTTTTTCACTTAATCGAGGATGATGCCTGTCCACTGGTATCGCTACTGTTAAACCCATCTATTCTCAAAGTGGCCAAGACCTCTTGGATCAAGCCTTCTTCTCTTCCACAAACATCTAAACGGCTTGACTCCTTTTACATGGTTCATGCCTCCACGGTTCAAGATGATTCCTTTCTGAAGCAACATCCATCTACGGATTTGATTGTGGTTGAATCTTCCCTCTCTAAATTCAGGGGATATTCCTTCTCCACCCCACCCGACAAAGAGGGAAAGAAACTAGAGGTGTTTGGAAGGCGTTTATACTCCATGGCTTCTTTATTGACAAGAATTACAAACTACCAGGCATATTATGCCAAATACCAGTCCTTTCTTTGGGACCATATTGTCCCCTTCTTGGACCACGTCCCTGAAGAACAGCAGGGCCCGGCCAAAGTCTTTCTCTGGGAGGCCACGCAGGTCTCTAAGCAGGAACTTCATGCAATTTGCCACTCCACGGAGGGAGCCGTTAAAGTAATGGCAACTTCCATTGCCATGCGTGGCTCAGGTCTTCCGGTCTCACGCCCGATGCTCGATCCAGAGTGGAAGATCTTATCTTCGATGGTTCCTCTCTATTCGGAGAGAAAACAGATGACACTCTTCAAAAAGTGCAGAAACTGCGTAACGCAGCCCGCTCCATGGGTCTTCAATACTCCACAACCCGCCATTATAAACCACAAAAATGGAAACGCCAACCGTATTCTTCTAAACAGCAGTACTATCAACCCCAGGACAAGTCCTTTCGCTCCAACAGATACCAGCTTTACAGAAAGCGCTCCAACTTCACTGGATCCAAGATGCAGCAGTGCTCCAAAGAATCTCAGCCCCCAGCCAAAGGACAATGACTTGCACCCTCCTCCCCGCTGGGGCACCAGGCTCTCCCCTTTCATTTCCACTTGGGAGAATATCACCACGGACTCCTTGGCCCTGACCATAGTGTGGGTCAGTTATGCTATAGAATTTGCATCCACCCCTCCATACAACCCCCCGTTACCCACTCCACCCACCCCAGCTCTCCTGGAGGAGGTTGACTCCCTACTCTCCAAATTCACAATAGAACTGGTTCACAATCCACAATTCCCGGGTATCCACTCCCGATACTTCACTGTTCCTAATCTGGACGGCTCCCTTCGTCCCATCCTGGATCTCTGGGAACTCAACTTGTACCTCACCTACCGAAGATTTTGTATGGTCACGATTCCTACCTTCATCTCCCTCCTACAAAAGAACCAGTGGTTCGTCTCCATCGACCTCAAGGATGCATATTGTCACATCACCATCAGACCCCAGCACTGTCGTTTCCTCTGCTTTCAAATAGCAAACAATACTTACCAATTCCGCGCCCTCCCCTTCGGACTGGCATCTGAGCCCCGGGTATTTACCAAACGCATGACCCCAGTGGTGGCAGCCCTGCAACAAAAAAATATCCAGATTTTTCCATACCTCGACAATTGGCTCGTGGTGGCTCACAATCCCTTCTCAGAGACCTCTAAACGGTCATCACCCTCCTCTCCAACCTGGGCCTCCAGGTGAACTACGAAAAATCAAAGCTCACCCCTTCCAGAACAATAGAATTTCTGGAAATCGTCTTCGACTCCGTTCAATCCAAAAATTTCCTGCCTCAGCGCAGAACCCAGGCCATCCTGGATTTGTCAGTCCACCTACTCTACCACCCTATCCAGTCAGCACAAACAGTTCATTGCCTGTTAGGACATATAGCTTCCACCACCCACACCCTCCCTCATGCCAGGCTATGGGCCAGGACTCTACAGCACTGGTTCCTTTCAGTGTTCTCTCCACCCGAGGATTCCCTCGCTACCACCCTAACGCTCCCGCCTTGGGTTCTGCATTCCCTCCTGTGGTAGACGGACCCAATCAACCTCACCGTCGGCTCCCCCTTCCATCCTCCATGTCCTGCTCCTCTACTCACTGTGAATGCATCCATGGACGGTTGAGGTGCTCACGCCAACAATCACAACATCCATGACATCTGGACCTCAACTGAAACTGGCCACCACATCAATTATCTCAAACTATTAGCCATATTCAAAGACTTGAAAGCCTTCCTTCCCCTGATACGGGGCTCCCACGTCCTCATTCAGATGGACAGTACTACCGCCAAAGCATACCTGAACAGACAGGGCGGCACCTCTTCCACCTCCCTCCTGTTCCTGTCCATGGAACTTTGGCTCTGGTGCATTCACCATGGCATCACGCCCCTGGCGGTCCACATACAGGAACTAGACAACGTCACGGCAGACAGGCTAAGCAGGACTCAGATAACATCACACGAGTGGCAGCTGCATCCCCCCACACTCCGCTCCCTCTTCCGCTGCTGGTTCCTCCCAGAAATAGACCTCTTCGCGTCAGAGGTGAATGCACAATGCCACCAGTATTGCTCCAGGTCTGGGATCGGACCCAATTCTCTGGGGGACGCATTTGCCCTACCTTGGACGGAATGCCTGGTCTATGCCTTCCCTCCAATTCCTCTACTTCCTTGAGTCCTTCAAAGATCTCCCAGGACCACCCGCATTGCATCCTCATCGCCCCGTGGTGGCCCAGGAGGCCCTAGTTTCCCCAACTCCATCTATCCAACCATTGCTATTACCGGTTCCCCCACATGCCTCATCTCCTTTCCCTGCAGAACGGTCACCTTCTCCATCCAGATCTTCAGTGTCTCCACCTCACAGCCTGGCACATAGCCCCAACCTCCCAGCGGACCTGCTATGAATAGTCCAGGCCTCGCGCAAACCCTCCACGGTCTCCTCCTACTCCCACAAGTGGACCCATTTCCAGAACTTTTTAACGGACAGGAAAATTCCCATACACTGTGTTTCTGTAGAATTGATAAATAAAATTAATAAATTAAACATGTGCTCATGTTTGTTCGTATTTACTGTCCCTCAAACAGGCCAGACTTAAGATTCTGGTCCTTGCGGGTTCACCTCGCAGTCATAGTGGCTCTCTCCTCCCCCCACACCCTCATGGTTCCAACACCCTACTGTCAAGCATTTCCTTAAAGGACTCGCTCACCTTTATACGGACCCGCCAGTCATGCCCCCAGCATCAGACCTGACCTTGGTGCTCTCTTCGCTCATGAACTCTCCCTTCGAACCCATGGCTACGATTTCTCTTGACCTCCTTTCCGGTAAAGTAGCCTTCCTCACGGCTATCACCTTGGCCAGGCCGTTCAGTCAACTCAGGGCTCTTAGAGTTGACCCTCCATACTTGACCTTCCACAAGGAAAAAGCCGTTATTCGGCTGGACATTTCCTTCCTTCTGAAGCTAGTCACATCGTTTCACCGTTCCCAACCAATCTCCTTACACACATTCTTCACCAAGCCGTCGACTGGGGCCAAACAACGCCTCCACACTCTAGACGTTCGTAGAGCGCTCGCCTTCTACGTCGACCGCACCTCTGCCCTTCGAACCTCCAATTCTCTCTTTGTGCTCTACTCTGGCCCTAACAGAGGCAAGCAGGCCTCTGAACAGACCATATCCAGATGGGTAGTCCGCACCATCTCCCTAGCATACCAGATTGCCAAGAAACCTCTCCCGCTCTCTGTTAAGGCACACTCAACGAAGGCGGTTGCGGCGTCTACTGCCTTTGAAAGGTCTATTCCGCTGGATGTCATCTACCAGGCGGCTATGTGGGCGTCAGAGCACTCTTTCATAGAACACTACGCCCTGGATGTCCAAGTCAGAAAAGACACAGTGTTTGGCAGGGCGGTGCTACAATCTATCTTCGCCTGATCCCGTCTCCAGGTGAGCAGGGCACAGGGTGTAGCTTGCTATGCACCCATTCGTGTAAAGCACAGAGACCATGTCGAAGAACGACAAGTTGCTTACCTGTAACTTGGGTTCTTCTAGTGGTCATCTGTGCTCTTACACGCTCACCTATCCTCCCCTCTTCTCATGTCTTTTCTGCTAGTCTCTTTCAGATTGTGGACTCAGAAGACTGGAGAGGGAAGCCCACGCAGCCGCCTATATACCGAGGGGGCGGGGTTACCGCCAAAAGTTAAGAACTCTAGCTTGGAATCTCCGATGTGGTTTCTGCGCAGGCGCAAATCCCATTTGTGTAAGAGCAAAGATGACCACTAGAAGAACCCAAGTTACAGGTAAGCAACCTGTCATTATTTCACAATTCATCCTCAAAGTTGCATTTTAAGAGGCTGAAAAATGCATCTTTACTGCTAAAAGAGCAGAAGGACTTTTGAAGCTGCAGTGCCCACAGCATTGCCCACAACCAGTATAGCGGTCAGCTCCTTCCCTATCTTAGCGTTGGGAGCACAGCCCTTCAGTTTCCTTCCCTTTCCTCTTCTTTTCTTCCCACACTGCAGCTATACCTTTTAACCAACTATACCTTTTGGGGAGGCAGGGGGAAGTGAGTGTGTGTGTGTGTGAGAGAGAGAGAGAGAATTTGAATTTATTTCTTTTATTTATTTATTCGATTTCTATACCGCCTTTCCAAAAATGGCTCAGGGCGGTTTACACAGAGAAACAACAAATAAATAAGATGGATCTCTGTCCCAAAAGGGCTCACAATCTAAAAAGAAACATAAGATAGACACCAGCAACAGTCACTGGAGGTACTGTGCTGGGGGTGGATAGTGCCAGTTGTCTGTGTGTGTGTGTGTGTGTGTGTGTGTATGGCTGCTCTGTGTGTTTGTGTGAATGAGTGAGGGGGGGGAGAGAGTGAGTCTGTGAATGGCTGCTCTGTATGTGTGGGGAGAGGCGGGGGGGAGAGAAAGAGAGAATGTGAATGGCCGTGGTGTGTGTGTGTGCGCGCGCATGCGCTAGTTAACCAAGCCAGATATTCCTTTTCAAAAACTTTGCAAATTTAGTAATTAAAAAATCTCTGGGTTAAGATGGGCTTACAGTTTCACTTTTGCTCTAAAAAGCATGGAAATTGCAAGTTAAGGTTCCCATCTTAACGTCTTTGCCATAGAAGCTGTAAAGACATACAGTCTCGAGTATCATGCTGACTTTAGAAATGAGCTCCATGTAGTCACACTTTGCCAAGATTTTGCCTGGTGTCAGCCAGGACAAGTTTTCAGAACTGAAAAGGCCTGTTGAATCTATTGCAGATTATTTTAGGATTGCAATAAATCCTATTGTTTATTTATAGGATAATAAATAGATGGCCTTTTGTAGTAGCACCATACCTTGTAAATATGCATCAGGCATACATTCATCAGGGGCATCTTTAGGAAGTGATGGGGAAGCTGCACCTGTTGAATGTCTGCCTGGATGCATCCCTCCCGAGCCAGCTGAAGGACAAAGGCAAGTTGTGGGTGCATGGAGCCTCATTTCTAAAGCTAGCATGATATATGAGACTACAAAGGCTTTACAGCTTCTGTGGTGTGGAAGCTAAGATGGGAACCTTCAGTTGGAATGTCCATGCTTTTTAGAGCACAAGTGAAAATGTAAGCCGCCCTTAACCCTTCTTAAACTGGAGGTTTTTTTAAATCACTGGATTTGCTGAGATGTCCTGGGTGTTACTGTTCTATGCAGAACGAGTTTATTGTTGTAAGACTGCTAAGAATGTAGAATGATATGCAAAAATATGAAGGTAGAAGGAAACACTTATAATACATTAACAAGGGGGCTCAATGCAACCAAAGTTTGGACACTTTTAAATTCCATTAATTTCAGTGGCAGAGACTTAATCACATGCTAACTGAGCAAAGAGGCACCTTTTTAAAGTGGTGATTCTCTTTATTTAGCAGGGGGAGAGCAACTGGCCCTATCCATCCCCAGCACAGCATCTCAAAGTGGCTGTTGCTGGCATCTGCCTTAGGTTTCTTTTTTTAGATTGTGAGCCCTTTGGGGACAGGGAGCCATTTACTTACTTATTTATAGTTATGTATTCAACTTTTGTTGAAAAGCGGTATATAAGCATTTGTCATATTCGTGTTGAATCTTAGAAGTGCTTAATGTTGGTTAGATCATGCCCTTTCTGCTTCAGCAGAGCTGTGGGATAGAATATCTGCGGAAAATTTTCCAAAACAAAATTTTCAAATACTCTATTTTTTTTCTGTGGAAAATTTTCCAAAACAAAATTTCTACATGGCTACATGGAAATCTTTTGAGATGCAGTGAGGGAACATTAATATGGTGGAATTTTTTTGTTTTTAAAATAATTTAAATAGGTCAAAAAAGATGCCAAATTGGACTGCAATCTGTCTAGGACATCAGGAAAATATGTATGTTGTATTTTTGCGGAGGGGGCAAAATTACTGCAAATGAGGCCGAAATTTGCGATTGTGGGCCCTTTTAGGACAGGGGTCCATCTTATTTATCTGTTATTTCTCTGTGTAAACCGCCTGAGCAATTTTTGGAAGGGCGGTATAGAAATCAAATAAATAAATAAAAATAATAATTAATGAATGAATCTGGTTCCACTCCCCGCTAGTTCCCAATGAACGTACTCTCCCGGCACGAGCCACCTCTCTGCCTTCTGTCTTGTCCGAATCCACCCATGTCAAGTTGCCAAGCAGCCCTCCCCTTCTCTACTTGACATCTGTAACCAAGATTTGAAGTTGGGCAGGGAATATCAGGTGGCAGAGAGGAAGTCCTGCTTGACAACTCGGCATTGGTGGGTTTGGAAAACATGGAAGGCGGGGAGCTAATGGTTCACACCAAGAGCACTTACTTGCCAGGAACTAGACCCTGACTGAACAGGACTTGCTACTGTTACATGTGAAGCCACCCAAAATTTAGTTGCTGGCTGACCTTCTGAGTAACACTGTGCTTGTGCAAGACTGCTGAGCTAGCTGTTGTGCTAAATCTGGTGGCTGCGGTGCAGAGTGCTGCACTAGCCTAAACAGGTTTTTGCTTGTGAAACAGGTATGCAGCCTGTGACACACCTCATGTTTTAAAGGGAACTTTTGCACAATAGTGCAGTTTTGAAAATCCCTGTGACTCTGTGCAGCTATTCAATCTTTTTGTGCCAGCTCAACTTTGTTCACGGCACAAGCACAGCGTTAGAATGCTGGCCACTATTTTAACTGTGCACATATAGTGATCTGTTTTCTGTTTATCAGAAAATCACATTCTCCCATAAGCATAGGAATATAATTGTTTTGCAGAAAACTGTAATACTGCCTATTTGAGAATTTCTTATGTTTTCAGTTAAGAAATGGATTTCTTCTCACAAGCTGAAATACTTAGGTGTACCAAGATACTGGGGTTCCGGCTTGCATCAAAAGAATGGCAAAAGGTACAATTCATATCTTATTATGGAGTGTGTCAGATTTTGTTTATCCACAACCTACAAAAACAGTTGCAGTACTGTTTCCTGAACATTAACGTTGGCAGACTTTATTGATCTACCTTTGGAATTGTTAGCATATTTCATAGTCAAAGTTTATAACTGGAAAGTATCAGAGGATTGAATATTGTGACCTGAAAAATATGTACATATAAAGCTTATATCTATGCTAATCCTTATTAGCATATGGTTGCATTCTGTATTATTGATGGAGTATTTGGAGATTTGTGCTATATATGTAGAAGCAGATGCCATTGTTTGATGAATCGTAGAAAGTTTAGTGCTGTTTATTCCATCTCTTATGGAGCTGCTTAAAAAGTTAAGGACTTGTATACATGTAACTTGACACATTTGACTCTGGGAGGAATTTTTCATCGACGCTATAGGTTCTGTTCTTAAGCTCTGAGATATCTTTTAAGCCCATATATTCCAGACTTCCCTGATTTTCGTTTCTGGCTGTAACTGCTTATGCTAGAGTCCTTTCCTGAATGTCTGTCAGGAGCACTTCTTCAGGCTTATCATGGACTGTGGTTGGAAAGGTGTGAACATGTAGGCTCCGTAATAGCACCTAATTTTTAAATCAACATTTCAGATGTTTACCTAGCTGAAAGAGAGCCATTAAAACCAAAATAATCTGTTAAAGTGCCAGTGTGTGTAATCACTTGTCTGCAGTGACCATGATCCAAAAAAGCACCGCACTGTAGGGTCCATAAGCATTGCAGGGCTTTTTTCTTGACCCCACCCCTTTCCAGTGGGGTGGGGACGCAGATATCACCACAAACCATTAAACTCGTCCAGTTTTAAAAAGCATCTTGCTGTACAGCAAGAGTTGGAAAGGAAGTGAGTAGTTGTGGCTCTGCAGAAAATGGGGAAAGCACTAATGTATGTAATTCCTTATGGACAAAGAAAGGGGCTTTCTGGAATGTGCACGGTATAACCTTGTTTGCAAGAATTACATTTTTGAATGTGTGTGTAACTTTTCTTTTAAAATATGTCTCTTTCTCTTGAAATCAGTTATAGATTCATGGTAATGGACAGATTTGGGAAGGATCTTCAGAAGATTTTTGAAGAGAGAGGAAAGCCGTTTTCACTCAGAACAGTATTGCAGTTGGGCTTGAGAATAGTAAGTTAACAATTCGGTATTTTTAATGCTACTTAATATGATTTCTTTGTTCGTAAAAATTAGATTATAAAAGATAGAGGCCCTCTACTGGTTGGAGTTCAGCATTTTTAAATTTATTGCTGACATTGTTCTCTCTAATGCTTTTGTTTAGCTTGATATTTTGGAGTATATTCATGAACATGAATATGTGCATGGAGACATCAAGGCCTCAAACCTTCTGCTGAGTTACAAGACTCCACATCAGGTAATTTCCACTCCTTCCTTTCTTCACTGTTTAACCTCTTGTTTTAAAGAATATGGAGCTGCCGTGAACCTAAGCAGGAATCTTTTGCCTTTATGAATGTGTACAGCATTAATATTTCTGCTTGACATTTATATCTAGTTAATGTTGTACATTTTTTATTCACTTTGCTGGCAGTTGATCAAATTGGCTATTCTGCCCTGAATAATATTCAAGAAAATGCTTGCAATACAAAATGAATTTCAAATAGCTGTTTGGGGGTGGAAGTTTAAAATTATATAGTACACCAGTGAATTACGTTTGCCTGTCTGCTTTGTCAATTTTTTATTTCTTTTGTTTGAAGAATCCATCAAGCATAAGTGTTCTGTTATTTGGAAAACCTGATTTTTAACATGTTGATTATTCAGATCAGTTGGTTTACAGAAATATCTGTAGCTGTCTAATTTTATTATTATTATTATTTTACACCTTTAGTGTTTGGCAAATGCACATATGAAGTCCGTAATTTTCTCCTGTTCAAGTGCTTATCTCAGAGTGAATAAGTGAATGCTGGTACTTTAAAGTAGCCCAAGGGATTAAGCAACCTTGCACTGAGCCTACAAAACTTACTAGTCCAGGAAACGTTCTAGCAGTTGTCCACTTGTTTATGGACTTAATACTGTAATTACTTGAATCCAAGACTAGGTCGTCTCCCGCCCCCCCCGCCAGTTCTTTGATGTTAGAAATGGGTGGTGGTTGAGGGTTGGGGTCACCTTAAATTAAGAGTGCTGTTCCTTTTGGGTAAATACAGGTATAACCTGTATTTAACTCCTCTCTCTCTCTCTCTCTCTCTCTCTCTCTCTCTCTCTCTCTCTCTCTCTCTCTTTTAAGGACAACACCTTAAAGTCAGGGTTGTCTTCTGTTCAGGTAAATGCGGGGTATACTGCAGAAGTGAAAGGAAGAACACTTTGGCCTCTGCCACCAGCCAGAGGACTAAAAGTCATTAGGTAGCCACAGTATTTCTATCCATTCAAGAAAACCAGGAAAGGAAGATCAGCCTGGCCCTAACTGGATATAAATGCTGATTTACAGAATCATTTTGTTCTAGCATCAGTCAAACCAATCTGCCTCTTCACTGTGATCCCCTTCCCTTATGTAACCTGTTTCTTTTTTGTTTGTAAGCCTGAGTGTAGGCAGGGTCTGTCTCACTTTGTTATGTACCCTGGTTGACATCCAGACCAACAGATATGCTGTGAGGGAGTGCAGGGATGCACTGGAAGCCCTTGCAAGCAACTTCACTTCTTGTTCTCCCTCAAAGTGCACCCACTTCATTAGCATGTCAGACAGTGCCTGCCACCAGTACTGTACTGAATTTTTGATTGATGCTTTGGAAGACAATATTTATCTGGAGAATAGGATTGAAAAAAGGCAATAAAAAGAGTTAAAAGTATATATTTCTAAATGCTCCAATATCCGTTTTCTAAAACAAAGGCCAGGGTTTGAAGATGGTTCACATAACCAAGAGGAGGGGCAAAAAAGAGTGGCAGGAATATTGGGCGTTTTCGTGGAGGAAAGGAAAATTCCTCCTTTGAAGTTACCTCTGGGTAAAAAAAAGGAAAGAAATCCCAACAGCAACAAATCCTTTTGCCCAATATTGAACCTATTTTCATTGCACAAAAGAACTGTTCCTAGCAGAGATTTGTCCCTGAAGGTGGACATTCTTCTCCATGCCACCCTACTTCTCCAAATTTAAGACTTGCTAGGTACTGTACAATTGGTCTAGGTTTATGGCCAAGCCTGCATGTCTAAGGAAAGGAAAGCCAAAGAGAGTCTGAATAAACTGTACAGAAGCAACTCTTTACAATTTGGGGTTTTTTAAAAAACGAAAATACCTAAGAGCTCCTTCCTCGAAGATGAAGAGCTAATGATGCACTAACCTCCTTTTTGCATTTCACTTCTCCCCAATTCTCAATTAACCAACCTTGGTTAACCCCTTGAAAGGGGTGAAAATGATGACTGATGCCGATTCCCAGATACTGTGGCAGTTAGTGAGTCTCAGGTGCAATTGACCATCCAAATGCAGCAGTGGCTGTTGGTAAAACAAGCAGGAGGCTTCTGGCATGGATTGAGAGTTCTCACCCCTGTATGGAGCATTTGTGTTGTATTTAATTGTTTTTAAAAGACTGGGATCATGCTGGAGAAGTGATGCGAATCCAAAACTCTTGAGTCAGCTCCTTTGTACCTGGGAGCAATTCCTCCTAAACCTAAGTAGCCAGGTCAGTGGTTATTTTCAAGCCTGGGATTGTCAAAGCATGTAATAGTTTTCTATACAATTCCTTACAGCAGTTCTTCAAGGCTAGTGTTGAATTACTCTAGATAGCAATATAGTAGAGAGAAACACTATATTTCTCTCATGTGGCTGTAAATTTGCTGTAACCTGGTTTGTTCCTTTATAAGAATCAGTGCTTGAGTGGAGTACTAAATGCAACAGTAAGTGATATGTTCCTATATGTTGGAGTGCATGGAATAAATAACTAGTTTATAGATACTAGAATGAATTATCTATACATTGCCTAGAGCTGACTATTTGAGGTGATATACATACATATTTGGGTTATGTGCAAAGATGGAATGTTGATTCTCGAATGATATTCAGCGAATTCATGTGCAGATTAAAAATGTTCTCTTAATATGTTATCTTTTAATCCTTGAATGATTTTGGTACATTTGGAATTTTAATAGGTATACTTAGTAGATTATGGCCTTGCATATCGATACTGTCCAGAAGGCACTCATAAGGATTACAAAGAAGATCCCAAACGATGCCATGATGGAACCCTTGAATATACTAGTATCGATGCCCACAAGGGGGTGGGTAAGTAAAGCACTTTGCTTCATGTACCATATTCGTCATGGTGAATACTAAGGAACAAACTTGAATACTTGATCTTGTTGCAGTTCTGGTTTTGCTTCATTCTCAAGACTTATTTACAATAAAATGCAGATGAACACTGTTATCCGTGGGGGTTCCATTTTCCGTTGCAATCGCAGATAACGGAGCAATAACTCAATGGGAATGCGGGTGTGTGTTTAGGTTCCTGGAGGCTGCTAAAAATGGGGGGGGGGGCAGAAATAATGGAAATAAAGTGCCATGCCATGCTTCATGGGTTTGCGACTCTACCATTTTCCCATGATTTTTCACGGGGAAAACTAAAACAAAAAACAAATTAGCCGCAAAATGGCACCTCTCCTTAAAGTGGTGTAGTGGTTAGAGTGCTGGACTAGGACCGAGGAGACCCGAGTTCAAATCCCCATTCAGCCTTGATACTTTCTGGGTGACTCTGGGCTGGTCACTTCTCTCTCAGCCTAACCTACTTGACAGGATTGTTGTGAGGAGAAACTTAAGTATGTAGTACACTGCTCTGGGCTCCTTGGAGGAAGCGCGGAATATAACAATAATAATAATTATTATAATAATTTTAAAAAATGGTGGCTGGAAATGAACCCTTTTAAACCCTTCCCCCCCTACCCAATGTATGCCGAAGTTGGGTGTCAATTTCCTGACCGTGTATATGTTGAACCGTGGGTGTTGGGTCTGCGAATGGCAAGGTTCGCCTGTATCCCAGAAGGTAACGCTGCTGAGAATACACTACAGGCTAACTCTACAGAATAGGGTTGCAGTTGTAAGCACCCATATTGGGAGTAAGTCTACCTACTCAGTAGAACAGGGTAGGTAATCTTGGCTCTCAAGCTGTTGTTGAACTACAACTCGCATCATCCCCAGCCACATTTTATTCCCAAGAAAACATGCTTAGGATTGTGCTGTAAGTGTGGCAAGCCAAATTGTACTATTACCAGGATATGATAATTCCGAACATTTGTGCAAGAGGGAGGGGGTATAAGGTGGCTGAATGTTTAGAGGTTTTGCAACATGGACGTCAGGATTAAGATTTTAGTGTGAATAGTCTTGCTTGGCCAGTTTAAAAGGAAAGACCCACTAACATTTATTCATTTTAAAGTTGAATCAACATATTTTAACATTATAAATCCTGGCTAGCTTCCAAATAATAGAAGGATGCACAAAGGAATGAGATGTTCTTTTTACACTTTCTCTGCAGCATTTCCCATCACGCCATAGAGACAAGCTACTTTTAAAATTCTGCAGCAGCTTGTCTCTTCATTTGCAGTAACTGTTGCTTCAGAGGAAGAGGTAAAAGTGGCTGCCCATCTAGTTGTCTTCCTGTACACATCTGTTCTGGGATTCCAGTTTTTGTAAATAATTGTAATTTCCGAGCATGAGTTGCAGTGCACTGGATATAGTGGTAAGAGCAATGGCACAACTGTTACTTTGCTTCCAAGAAGAGAGATGTTTTTAAAGCATAATCCCAGGCTAAGGCTGTATACAGCTCAGTACTGGCAGGAGATGAGTGGTTAAAAAGTTAGAAAAGGGTTCCCCTTGGGAAGTGTGCTGCATTATGCCCTGAACTATATGTAACTGCATACCTTCTAAATTTACCAGCACAGGATCTGGAGGTATTTGTAACTAGTTTAGTGAACCAAAGTGACTTGGGTTACTCAGGGTTACACCCCCCCTCAGTAAGGAGAGTCTCAAAAGCAATTTGTGGCATGGCGTGAGGCTTGCTGTTCTAAGAAGTAATGTCAAAAGTCCCATTGGCATGTACAAACCCTTGGGAGGGCTCCTAAAGTAGCTGTTTGGATTCCAGCCACAATCATCTCTGACCCCACTTAGAAGCCTCATTAATTACATATCTCTTCTCCCTGCACCACTTAATCGCCCACCAGGTGGAAGCAGCCCGGGGCTCTCCGCCCACACCTCCCTTTTTACTGATGACAGTGAAGTCATGACTCACCCTTGGGAGGCCTGGAGCCTTGATCGTTTATAGGTCTATGACTGATCATGTGCAAAAATCTTTGCTCTCCCTTTGCTGGTCTTCCAGGTCTCTCAAGGAGCAACTGGGGTGTTGTGTTAATAGTTGATTTAAAAAAATTTTTTTTTAAAGATATAATTTCTGGATACAGTTTTCAGTGGTTGGGTTTGATCTTTTGAATCTGCTTTACTACATTGTGAGTTCAAATGTTTTATCTTGTTTTGTAGCGCCATCAAGGCGTGGTGACTTGGAAATTCTGGGTTATTGTATGATCAGTTGGCTCTGTGGGAACCTGCCTTGGGAAGACAACCTGAAAGATCCCAATTATGTCAGAGACTCAAAGATCAGGTAAATCATCATTTTAATTAAGCACCTACTTTTCATCTGCATATAGGTGCCTAGGTGAGGCCTTCCTAATCCAATATATTGGTCAAAGTGAGGATTTCACAGGCTCAACAGAAGTGAGGCTACTATATTTTTGAAGGCTGACTTCATTGAATGGAAAGCTCCTGTTTTAAAATATCTCATGCAGTTGGATATTAATATTGCATATCTTAGTGTGTTGCAAGAAAGATGAATACTGCCATCCTGCGCCAACCACAGTTTTCCCAACCACGGTTTTGAGTATCCATGACTGGGAAATTGCTACCGGTCTTGTCAACTGCAACTTGAGTGTGCGCGATGCTTGCTGGATTTTGTTTGTGAGAGGCACAATTTTTGTGGGCGAGAGAGGAGGGAAAGGTGCAGAAATGAGAGAGATGGAGAGAAGTGGAGGGAAAAAGAGAGAGACACGGAGGAGAGAGAGGGAGGCAGTAGAGCAGAGGAAGAAAGGCTGAGAGGCGGGAGGTGAGAGAGGTGCATGTTCTGCACAGTGCAGAAGGTGTTGCGGGGGAAACTTGGGAGATATATGTTGGGGGCTGTAATGGATGCTGTCACTGCTATGTTTCCACTGTGTGCTGCTGGGGGCTGAAATGGCTGCTTTGCTGACTCTTGGTGACTCATGGTGATTTAAAATGCATTTGAGTGATTTGGGGGAATTCAGAAACTTTCTAGAGGCTCAATCTGCTCATTGCTCTTGGTGACTTGCTGACTCTTGCTGATTCCTGGTGGTCCTTGCTGACAAGTGCATTTGAGTGATTGGGGGTGGGGGTGAGAAACTTTCCAGAGGCTCAATCTACTCATTCCTCTTGGTAGCTTGTGCTGATTCTTGATGACTGTTGGTGATATTTAGGGAGTTTTGGTGCTTTTTGGCATTTTTTTTTTTTTAGCATTTATTCCTTGATTTTTAGGTGTGTATGTGGTCACGGTCCCCCTAACCCCCTGTTTCCTATTGGTTTCAATGCCTCACCAACCACGAATTTGCCAACTGTGGGGTTTTGCCAGAATGTAACTGTCATGATTAGCAAGGGATGACTGTATTCCACATTTTGCAGGAAAATAAACAGGTGAACAAACTGGATGTTAAACAAATAAAAATGCCAACACTGAACAAATAGCTCATCTTCCACACATTTTCCCAATAAGAACCTAATTAAGTATATTCACCTGCATCAACTCCAGTCTGATGCAACTGGGCTCTCGGCAACCAGGAACTGTATAGACCAAGAATGTTGATGAACATGTACTGTGTTTCTCTGACCAGTGTTAACCCTTGAATATTGTCCTAAATTTTATAAAACTACTGTACAACCCCTCCCCCCTTGCCTATAGCCCTATATCAGCTTAATGTCATTTTGCCTGTCACTTCTGCTTGAAAATTCTCATTCTACTTTCCCAACACAAATTGGCTCAGTAAAAGGTATTGACTTTCCTCCATGATATATGTAGATATTTGCAGTGCTCTTTGGTTGCTTTTGAAATTGATTCAAGTATATATCATAATATAGTAACACATCAATTCATCAATATAATATTATGCAACAACACTTCCATTTGTCCAAGGTCTTGGTTATCTGAATGTTTTGAACCCATATTTCTTAATAAGAATTTACTATATTAGTAAAGAATAAAATACTTGATTAGATATTGGAACATAATTCAAAAAATAAAGGGATTGGCCCCAGTTTTGCTCTTCTTGTTGTATAGATATGTTGAAGGGTAGCAAAATACATAGGAAAAGCCTTGCTGGATCAGGCCCAGGGCCTATGTCCAGCATCCTCTTTCTCACAGTGGCCCACCAGATGTATCTGAGAAGCCCACAAGCAGGAGATGAAGAAATGCCCCTCTTCCTGCTGCTGCTTTCATGCAACTGATATTTGGAGACATCTTGCCTCTGAATCTGGAAACCCAGCAAAGGAATTAGCTTGGTATGTTAATATGCCCTACTTGCATTCTTTTTCTTTAGATATACAGATAACATTGCAGAATTGATGAGTAGGTGCTTCTCTGGAAAAGATAAACCAGGTATGTGTTTTTGAATTAAATATTAGTCTATAGTAAAGCATTCTAGAGATGTGCACGAAACTGATTTTATAATTTGTTTTGAGCTTGAAATGTATCGCAAAATCCTGAAATCAATTTGTCAAAACAGTGGCTGTTTTGACAAATCAACGTTGAAACACTCAAAAGATTTCAAGTGTTTTGAGCACCATTTTGGGGCCCATTTTTCTGGGGAGAGCAGGTCTACCGATTAGGGTTGGCGGGTAGACCCGTCTTACACTTTGGGCTTAGTGTGTTGGCCTGCCTTGGAGGACTGGCCTACTTTGCTGACTTCATTTGGTAGACCAGCTCTCCCCAGAAAAATGGGACTCAAAATGACGCTCAAATCACTCCACTTGATTCAAGATCGAAACAGGGTCTTTTCAATTCAAACTAAAAACAAGTCTTTTACTTTAAAGGTGTTTTGTTTTGAGCTCGAATTGATTTGCACATCTCTAAAACATTTTTATTTATTTTAATCATTTTTAATGTTAAAAAATATTAAATTTTAACTTTAAATATTTTTAAATTTCTTTCTGACATTTGTTTCTGAATCACCTTGAGACTCTTGTAATAGGTGGTATACAAATGTATTAAGACATGTAAAGAGAAATACTTAAATGTGAGAGGTGTTCTCATAACAATTGGTTGGTGCCTATTTATTTTTGGAGGATTTGAATATATTGCTAAGAGGTTCTGAAATGCCTTCACCAAGCAGAGCTAAAGTGATAACTTGAAAAATTATGTGGAATATTTCCATGTATTTTCCACAAAATGCAGACACAGTTGAGGTTCTCATTAAATTGGGTGGGGAGCGGGGGAGGAGATAATTGGCTGGCAAGAGAATACCAGAGTGGGAAATCCACCACAATTAAGATCTTATAGAGTTCTCTTATTGACTTAAGTAGGATCTGATCTGAGTTGTGTCCAGATTCTTCATACAGCTAGATATGTATGACACAGGTACGTTTCAAAGGCTGACACATATGACTTTCAGTTCATGAATGGTTTCGGTTAATTTGTATCTGTAAACGAAAGAAGCATGTTCCTAAAATAAAAGAAAATTTAGTATAATTTCTGAGAAATTTTAACTTTAGGGACATGGGAAGTAGGGATTTCTTCCTATTTCATGAAACATGATTTGTAACCTTAATTGCGGCACATCCCTTTTAAAATGGAGGGATTACACATACCTTTTAGCATGGGAGAGAGGAGGTCCATACCTGCTGCTCTTCTGCCCAGCACTTCCGTAATTGCAGCGCTCCCCTCAGCTATGCTCGTGCGCCGACGGGGCATCTCCCAGCTGCTCCTGTGCGATGCCAGAACATACATGGCTTCAATGCATGCATGGCGGTCATGTGTGAGCCAGCATCACGTGGGGGCAGCTGGGAGACGCCTCGCTGGCATGCGAGCATAGTTGGGTGGAGTGCTGTGATTACACAAGTGGCGGTGAGTGGAGGAGGAGCAGGTCTGGACCTCCTCTACTCCTTGCGAAAGTGGATGTGTAATCCCTCTGTTAAAGGGATGTGCCACGATTTGGTTTATGAATCTCATTTCATGCACATCCCTAATAGGAAGATATTTTATCTTGAGTCGAATCATTGGTCTTATGTTCTTGTATGGCATTCTTTGCCATGGGATGTGGTAATGGCCACCAGCTTGGATGGCTTTAAAAGGGGCTTAGACAAATTCATGGACAATAGGTCTATCAATGGCTACTAGTCTGGTGGCTGTGGGTCACCTCCAGCCTAGGGATGTGCACGAACCAGTCCGGAGCCCATGATAGAGGCCTCTGAACTGGTTCGAACGTGGCCCGGTCTGGCGCAGGGTGGTTCTTTAAGGGCAGTGGGGGGGTTGCACTTACCCCTCCCGCTGCTTTCCCCCCACCGGCGCTCCATTTTTTGGAAATGATTTTGTGGCGGCAGCATTCCTCCCTGCTGCCCCTGCCCCTGTTGTTTGCTGGAAATACTGGAAGTAGCAATTGTATGTGTGTGTGTGCACCACTCTATAATAAGACTATTATAATTCAATAGTCTTAGATTCTGATTGTGTCCCCCCTCCCCCCCAGGTGAATTAGCCAGGTACATGGAAAAGGTGATGTCTCTGGCCTACACTGAAAAACCTCCATACCAGGAATTACGAGAAATCCTTCTTCAAGGTCTTAAGAACATTGGGCAGAAAGATGATGGCATATTGGACTTTGGAGTTTTGGAGAATGGAGAAGTTCCAGTAAAGCCTGCACTTAAGGTCTTTATTTCTTAATCCAGATCTGTATTTCATGGCTCTTTTTTCCTGCTGAAGAGCAAGTGAGTGCTGTTGGAAATGGGTGTCACATAGGTGAAATTAAGGAAAGGAAAGAGAACAAATGCACACTTGAGACTTAGCCATATTTCATGAACAAACGGCTTGCTCAATCTTTTTCTCACTGGCCGGAATCCAGAGAGTTACTTTAGATGCACCCAAGAGCCTGCAAACACCTTGTGGGAGTTCTTACTTTTTTCTGTGATGGAGGCTTCCATACTGTAGCACAAATAGCTTCTGAAACATCACTGAATGCAGCAAAGGAGCGGATCTGGACAAAACATAAGCCCAAAGTCCCCTTAGAAACATGTAACTGCTAGTTGCATAGGGTTTTTTGGATCCTGGCCAGTATGTACTCTGAAAATTTCCCCCACCCCCAAATATGTCTCAACAGATAGGATTTACATGCAGTATGTAATATTGTAGGTTAGTAAATGTTTAGTTGTAATAACATTTCAGTAAGAGAGCCCCACAGTTAATTTCCAAATGGATCCTATTACTTCTATAATGGCATGAAAACTGAACATTCTAATTAATTGCATGAAATCAGTGATATATTTTGAAGAATTTGTTCGTGTGAAATAGTCATACTTTCCTATGACCTACAGATACCGAATTTTGCATACACAATTTTGCCACTGAAATTAGTTGAAGGCATCACTTTTAACACAGGAATAGGCTGGGAGAAAGGCTTAAAATATTTATACATACACAAAATTCTGAATATAATCATATTTTAACTGTTCTCAACAGACTTTTAACATCCAGTCAGATCAGTAATACATAAACAACATCATGCCCAAGAGAAGCAGATCTTTCTCAGGTTCAAATTTACTATGATTCAAATGTACTGTATATATGGTACTTATTCGACATGTACACAAAACAGATTTTGCATTTCATTTGGAGCTTGAAACAAAATGCAAATCCTTTGTCGGAACAACTGGTTGAGCCGGTTGTTCCAGTGGAATGAGCTTGGAACATTTCGTGTGTTCCGAGTGTTAATTTGGAGGTGGGCTGACAAACTAAGTCCAAGGTGGAGACCTGGTTTACCTGCCTCACATGGCAGGTACGGGTAGACCAGTTCTCCAAGGCAGGACAATGCGTGAAGTCCTGAGTAGAGGCCTGGTCTACCTGCCAACCCCAATTGGTAGACCAGCTCTCCCCAGAAAAAACAGCCCTCCAAAATGGCGTTTGGAACACTCAAAGTGTTCTGAGTTGGAATGGGGACATTCCATTCCAAGCTCAAAACAGGGACTTCATTTGAAAGGCATTTTGATTCAAGCTTGGGGAAACTTGAAACAGCCCATTTCAAGTCGGAAAATTCCAAGTTTGAAATGATTTGCACATCCCTAGTACTTATGCATTAAAATCAATAATGTTTGAAGTTAAAATCCTACAAATACCAAAATGTTCTTTTACTTTCCTTTTGCAAGTACATTAATAAAATATTCCATTACATATGTATAATTTCTCTAGCAGGATAATCTACACAAAATGATTTTTCCGGGGTCTCACTGGCCCAGCAATGGGCCTCATCTACTAGTATCCAATATTTTACTTGGCTTAATATTGTTATCCATATGTTTGGTATTGGACAGCATAATTGGACCATAATCTAATCATTGTACCCAAAAATAATGCTTTCAGAGACTTCAGTAACAGATATTAGAATTAGGAGGTTGAGTTTCCTACATTTTAAGCACGTTTGTAGATGTGATGAACTTGTTTGTAGAATATCTACTTTGTCAGCCCCCCTGGCTGTACAAGTACATTGACATACACTTTAATCCTTGTAATACAGAGTGAACCTGCACCTGTAGAACGCCCAAGTGTTCATGTGTATATACACATGCTAGCTGGATTAATCTTGTGTAGAAACCTGTATACTTCTATTAGTCATAAAGAGGCAAGCCTACAGTGTATTCATCTATTGATGTAGATGTCATTAAATGAATGGCATTAATTATGATTTGAGTAAGATTAATTTGAACGGTGAAATGATAAAACTGTAGTAATTCAGGAAGAAATACTACAGTGTAGTATTATGGGACAATGCAGTCTTGTTAACAAGAAGCCTAGTCTGCAAAGTTTGTGTGTGTGTGTGTGTGTGTGTGTGTGTGTGTGTGTGTGTGTATATATATATATATATGGAACTTATACTCTACTGCAGTAAATCAGGGTGGCTCACAATAGATTTTTTTTAAATTCAGAAAATAAAGCCGCCACCATTAATCATAAATTAAAAATGCCAGAGAAATAAATACAGCAGCATCAGAGCCAAATAAAATCAGAGATGGACATCCAGACTAAATTATCCATGAGTAGTCCCATTGGATCAATGTGAAAAGATACTCAAGACTAACTCGTCACATTTATTTTATTGGGTCTACTTGTGTGTAACATAATCTGGATGTGAGCCAGTTAAATACAGCATGTTCCATAACTGGGAGCTAAAAAACAGCCTCCTACATATTCCCTCTTGCCATAACTCAAACGGGATCCCCAGGAAATGGCCTATGACACTTGTTTAACACATAGTCAGGCATACTGGGGGGAAATGGCCCTCGTTAGTATACTTGAAATTAAGCTTGTACCCAACATATTAATGGTGTACGCTGAGAGTCTGGAAGCTGGAATCTGTAACTCAAGCTATAGTATAACAAAACAGGAAAAGTAATTAAGAGGTTAAGAGGAAGTACAGGAGAACTTCATTATTTGCGGAACTGCGATTTGCGGCTCCGCATATCTGCAGGGTCTCATTGACACCCTTTTTTCAGTATCCTTGAACACAAAGGGGTTAAAACCCATGTATCTGCGGTTCCTAGAGGGCCGGAAGTGACCACGGAGGTCACTACTGGACACCATTTTGTTTCACGGCGTACAGGATTAGCCATTTTGTGGCCTTTAAAAAAAAAAAAACGGACTCCCCCCTGCATTTTTTCATGGTTTGGGGGGGGCTCTTTGGAGGGCATTCCTGGGCACACTGGGGACCCACAGTGAGTTTTGGGTCATTTTGGGGCCAGGTTGCCACTTAAAAAAATTTCCTCCCTCCACCCTAGAACCTAACCCCCCTTTCCCCATAGCCCTAAGGCCTTGTTACTCGTGGTTCCGTTACTTGTGGCAGTAGGCAAGGAATGGAACCTCTGTGAATAATGAGGTTCTCCTGCAGCTGCTCTCTTGCCTTTCAGTACATATGATGTATGTGGAAAACAAGAGAAACACATTCCAGAAGCTTGATAAGGACCGGCCTTCAGTTGGCTTCTGTTGCTTCAGCTAAAAATTAGTTAAAACAATGCACCCAGGAATGAAATGAAATAAAAAAGTTGAAAGCATTAAAAGATTGAAAATGCATATTGGATATGCAAATGTATTGCCCTGAGTTACTGCACTGGTGCAACATCCTTGGTGTTTTGCTGCACTAGTACAGCATCAAAGCTTGGGACTGCAGTTGTGCAAAAACATTTTAACCTGATTCTCTCAACTTCTTATAGAGCAAAATATCTGGGATCCATGACTGTTCTTGGGTTGTATAAATCTTTGTTTTCCACATGCATAAACCTAACAAGAATTAAACTTAGCAAGTGGCTTGCTTTCCTATTGATTTCTTTTGCAGGGTTTTTTGGGATGGCTTAAGACGGTTGGCCAACTAGGCTATTATCCTAAGCACATTGGCTGTATGCTAAAAATCTTTTGTACATGCAATGGTGTGTGTGTACCGTATTTTTCGGACCATAAGACGCACCTGACCATAAGACGCACCCAGTTTTTAGAACACCGCCCAACACAAGGCCCGATTTTGGGCGAAGATTTTGGGGCGCCCGTATTTTCTATAGAAATTGGGGCGCAGGAAACTAGCTGCCCCCGCCGCCCCACCCCGCGACCGAATTAGGGGTCAAATCGGCCCAAACTACTGCTGCCGCCGTCGACCACCCACCCAACCGCCCAACACAAGGCCCTATTTTGGGCGAAGAAAGCCACCCCCCACACGCCGATGACGGGCCGAATCGGCCAAAACTACAGCCGCCGCGGCCAACCGCCTGCCCGCCCTCCCGAGTCCTCACCATAATGATCAGGGTTGTTCAAAAAAGAGAGGAGCTCGCAAACAGAGCTCCTCTCTCTGCAAAGTCTCGGCCCCAACTGGGGCTTTGGGCGCAAAGGACGCCTGAGACTCCCAGGACGTCCTTTGCGCCCAAAGCCCCAGTTGGGGCCGAGACTTTGCAGAGAGAGGAGCTCTGTTTGCGAGCTCCTCTCTTTTTTGAACAACCCTGATCGTTATGGTGAGGACTCGGGCGGGCGGCTGGGAGGGAGGGAGGGAGGGTGGGCGGCTGGGAGGGCGGGCAGTCGGCCGCAGCGGCAGCTGTAGTTTCGGCCGATTTGGCCCGTCATGGGCGTGTGGGGGGTGGCTTTCTTCGCCCAAAATCAGGCCTTGTGTTGGGCGGGTGGGTGGGTGGTCGGCGGCCGCGGCAGTAGTTTGGGCCGATTTGGCCCCTAATCCAGTCGCGGGGGGCGGCTGGTTTCCTGTGCCCCAATTTCTATAGAAAATATGGGAGCTGGAGGGGGCAAAGCGGCGGGAGGGGTAAGTAAACCCTCCCCGCCCTTAAAGGAACCCCCCCCACCCGGACAGCATTCGGACCATAAGACGCACCTTCATTTTCCCCTCACTTTGGGGGGGGGGGAAGTGCGTCTTATGGTCCGAAAAATACGGTATGTGTGTGGTTTTTGCTGATTCCTCCTTCCTTCTGCAGCCCTCTGTGCTTCCTGAAAATATGTCCCTGAGGGCCCCACAACTCCGAGACACATTTTTGGGAGGTATAGTGGGCTGCAGAGGAAAGGGAAGATTTGTAAAAAAATAAATAAATAAAAGCCATCCTCCACTAATCTTGTGAGGCTTCTTTGGAGCATGCAACATCTGCCTGGATGACAGCTACTTGGAGGTGTGTTGAAATAGTAGGACTTTTCAAGCAAAGAGCGGTAGGGATCTATTATTATTATTATTGTTGTTGTTATTATTATTATTACTATTGCTATTTTTAATATACCGTTTTTCAACAAAAACTTCTCAACGCAGTTTACATAGGGGGAAAAATAATAAGGAAAAATTGGTTCCCTGTACCCAAAGGGCTTGCAATCTAAAAAGAAACACAAGGTTGACACTGGTAACAGCCAGTATTGGTGTTTCCCTCTAACCAACTTAAAATAAAAGCAGTGGTCTGATGGTATTGAAAAGGATCGGGTTGACTAAACAGCTAAATCACTTACCATGGAAAATCCTATTAAATACCTTGGCTAAATCAAGAGAGGTACATAGATTTAAACAATATTCTCGGCACTGACCATCTTTTAAAGGGAAGTGCTCTGATTTACAATCCAGTTGAAAATCCACACTTTAGTTAATTGAACCAATTAATCTATTAATGTGCTTAACTCTTACTTTCTAGAATTGTTCATTGGTTTATCTTGGTATTTAACTTGGTGGGAATCCTGAATCCAATTAGCATTCATTTGTTATAACTAACTGGAAGAGGGGCAAAACACACACACACACACACACACACACACACACACACACACACACACACACACACACCCAAAAGCCCTGTACTTCACAGGGTAGAAAAAGGTTTAGATAACTTAAAATAAAATCTACTAAAGAGATGGTGTAGCAACTTATGCTAGAAATACTTTCACATGTGCATTGTTTGCATAGTTGTTTCTGTGAATAAGGTGAAGAATGCCAAGCCACAACTGCTAAATGAATAATATCTGATGTGCTGATGTTTTATGAGAATTTATAAGACAATTAAAAAAAAAAAAGATTCCCCCTTTTCTTTTTGAGCTTTCCCTTATTGAGCTTTTAGGATTTACGACAATCACAATTTTAAAATGTAGCCCTTCCATAATGAAAACTAAACCCCTTTCTCTTTTTCAAATAAAATATTGATCTTTAAAGAGACTCTGCTGGCCCCATGAATGTTCCTTTGGCCTCCTGTGGAGCCTGCAGGTTACATTGCCCATTTTCTCTTTATATTCTTAGTTCATTAGTTGAGTTTTGAGCGGCAGGTGAAATGAGCATGATGTCTACTAAAGGACACTGTATGAAGGCGACCTTCAGTACATAGCAGTTGGCTTGACTAGATTCTAAAGTCCAACTTGATAGACAGGAGGTAGGATTTTCTGTTTAGCTCAGCACTGATGTTTTGCTTTTGTACTGTCAGTTTAATTGTGCTGACTTCTGTTTACTTAAAAAGTCTCCTAGAAGAAATTTCTTGGTGAAGAAGCATTTTGTCCAGTTTCAGCCAGTGAAACAAACTTTAGTAGTTTAATATGAAGAAATGATAATAGAATCCTGTACACTTGATTCCCTCTGGGTAAAAAACATATGTTGCTGGCTCGGTTCAGATCATATGCCGAACTGGTGCCTCGTGTTGCACATTTTGGACATCTTGCTCCCCTCCTGGCACAGCAATTTACAACTGTATAATTATGTGGGGGGTTGGTTTGGATAGACCCTTCTGTGATTAGAAGGCTGGGGACAGCACATTGGGGATAGGGCAAGATGTGAGCACTCATATCCCACAAAGTGTTGTGAAAGATAGCAGCCAATCAGAGAGATCATCGGAAAATGACCCCTTATCAATTGCAAGAGTGTACTAGATGGGGAAAATACACTGGGCGGCACCTTCACTAATTGTGTGGAGATAAAACTGTCTCCACAGCATTTAGTAATCCACAGTCCCCCTACGAGCATGTGTAGTGGAGGTGGAATTTTGCTGATCTCTCCTCCCTCTAGAACAGGGGTGGGCAAACTGTTGTTGAACTACAACTCCCATCATCCCCAGCCACAATTTCTTCCTGTTAAACAACAGCTTGAGGGTCACGTTTGCCCATTCCTGCTCTAGAAACACTCTTTGACACCCCAAAACGTTGTACAGCTCTCAGGGACATTTGTGTGTTTTAAAGAGTGCTTCTGGCGGAAGGTGAAATTGGTGAAAATCATGCCCTCCCATGCTTGCAGCAGGAATCTGGATTACTAAACAATCTGGATTGTGATCTGTTCCCATTCATAAGTAATGGGCACTGAACCTGCGCAGGACCTCGCACCATGCTCTGGCCCACTCTTTATGGCGCCCGTGCTCTGGCCCGCATGCTTGGTGTGTCCATTGATATCAGCAGTTAGGGCGCATTTTGTCAGCTTGTTTCCGACTGCCAAAGTGTCAACACCTTGTTGCCTGCCGCTCCTCAGCTTTGGATTGGTTCTCTATCAAAAAGGAAGTGAAATGTGATTATTTTTCTTGGCTTCTGACTCAGACTGGCTTTAAATTTAACTACTCATTGCTTTGGGACATTGGCTTGGTTAGTTTGTATGCACGTTTTCCCCATGATTAGTGAGGATGTTGGCCATTTTGTTTGTTGTTAATGCCTTTTAAGAACAGAGGAACTGTTTGGAGGGTGAAAGGATTGATAACTGTAACAGCAGTGTATTAAAATAGGTTATAATTTTGTCAAGTTGGTAGGAGACAAACTGTTGAAATAGTTAGCTTAGCAAAGTGTTTATACTCCAAAATTTTAAAGCTGATATTAAAAATGCCTAATGAAGACTTAGGCCTAATGAAGACTTAACTCTGCTCTGTGGGCTTACATGCCCATCGTCTGGCTTGTTTATAGCCTCCTCTTGTATATGAATTTCTACACGCTTTCCTTTTGGAACAGACCATGGTGTAGTATTATGTCTGTATCAGCATTTTTGTGAACCACAGTTGGCTCCAAAATACAGGTCACAATCATAGATACAAGTGGAGTTTGCAAGCTGTGATTTTGAAGCAAGTATGGTAAACAAACATGTGGTGTAACACTGCTTCATTGGGAATTATCATCAAGAGGGGAGAGGAGGACTGTTGGAACCTGTGGGGTGCTTCCAATCTCCTAACCAGGGTTAGGAGATCAAGTAGCCTTACATTTTGCATCTGGCCCATCTCAGACTCATCTTCTTTTCCTAAAAATAAATCTCCTTAGGAAAAGATTGCCCTATGTAAATAACTCACTTTTGCTATTTCATAATGTGTATATTCTCAGCTTAAATTTAAATTCTAGGGGCAGTTTTCTCCTCCAAGCTGAACTGTTAAAGTGTCTTATGCTAGGACATACATGCCGCATCAGAATGGCCAGTATTGTGAAATCGCAGCAGCAGCAGCAGCTGCCCAGCTTAATTGAAATTCTCT
Organism: Hemicordylus capensis; assembly: GCF_027244095.1. NCBI lineage: Eukaryota > Metazoa > Chordata > Lepidosauria > Squamata > Cordylidae > Hemicordylus > Hemicordylus capensis. The sequence continues at coordinate 29,199,219 of NC_069657.1, read as the reverse complement.
CACACTAGGTGATCTAAGTCTTCTGTACTATAAATTTAAAATGATTCTAGTTCTGAGATTTATTAATGAGACATTGTTTCCAACTTGGCTTGAATCTAATTCACTTTCATATGTAATGGATGATGTTACTCTAATATTTGCATGGGCTTGGCTGTCCTGCCTAAAGAGAAGTTATCCTCATTGTGTTGCAGCGAAAGCATCCGTTATTGCTGCTGTAAACTACTCAAGCCACAGGATGCGTCTTATGCTGGTGATGAGCCCGTTGACGGCCCTCGATAACTGCTAGGAAACATTTGGAGTGGAATAAATATGAATTAGTGATTCATAGTTTGCATGCTCTGCATCAAACATGGGTGTTGTCTCTGTCAGAGAATGATGCCTGACTTCTCTTGCCATGTAACTCACCTGCATCAAGATGAAGAAAGCACTTTTTATTGAATAAGCTTGGAAACAAGATAAATGTCCTCTTGCTTTGTGTGTGGAATATATTGGCTATCTGCTTTCGCAGTGAGCCTTTTAAAAATCTCTCCTCGGTGCAGCCAGAAGGAATGCATTTATATCCTGTATATAAAAGCAATACAGTGGTTGAGATATTCCTCCTTAATTTTGGTCAGAATGAACAAAAGTGTCTGTGTTTATTCCTGCCTAATGCATCACAAATCTGCTGACATGCTAACCTTGGAGTCTTGGTTGGCGTTAATCAGGCCTGTGCACCGGCAGGAAAGATGTACCTAATGCACTCCATCAGTGCAGTTTGCATATGGAAGTTCTCACAGGGGAGCTGCCCTGTGCCAGCTGAGGGTTACCTGCCCACTGCAGTTATTGTATGTAATTATCGAACCAATCTGTTCAGCCCAGCAGGGTTTAGATGGTAATCATGAAGCAACACTTTGGAAAGATGTAATGCACTCTCCCCTTCTCTCGTCAGCCATGTGAGGGTTGTAGCCACTTCAACAGCTATTTCAGTAAAGCTCCACGTTTCTGAAACTTAGGGGAGAAGCGAGCTAAACTTTAGCAGTTATTTTTATGCTTATAGGCTAAGATGTGTGGACTGTGGGGTGTGTATTTTTCAAAATGTACCAACTTGTCAACATTCATGGCAAAGCAGGCGGTGGGGGACGGATCTCTTTTCAGTTTGTTTTAAAATGTTCTGTTCTGTTGCTTGTAGAATCTATATAAGCTGCTGGATCGTTGGAAACTAGCTAGGGCCACTAGGAAGGGGAAAATGTGCTCTGTTCTAACTTAACAAGGCCAAACTATTGACTAACATTATAGATTCAGAGTTTGCCTGAAGAAACATAACCTTCTAAAATAAAATGAATTCCAGTAGCAATTGGTACATTATTAATTTATTTCTCCCTGTTTGGAATTGGCTGTACTCTGCACTGAAAACGTTTCAGTTGTGCCCTCCTTATTAATCTTTGACTCAATTATGCATATTCGTTAACCATGAATAATTTAGCTTACAATAATTAGGTCCTTGGTAAATCACGAAAGTTTTGACAAGGGCTGGAGTGGTGCTGGGCTAGAACTGGGAAGGCTGCGGAGTGAGAGGCAAACTCTTCAGGGCCCAGATGCCTTGGCCTCCTTTTTGGAACGTTCAACTATTACTGCCCCTCTGTTTTTAAAGTTAAACGTTTCTCTGCAATCATGACGGCTAAAAACGTGAGATAAAAGAGAAATGAGATGAAAGCTGAGAGATGCAAGAATTTCACAAATTACACTTTGTAGTTTATGCATGGTGAGTGCTTTTGTCAGTGGTCAGGGCTGCACAACTTAGGCATTCCAGCTGCTATTGGAGGACAGCTCTTTTTATCCCTGACAATTGGCCACTGTGGCTGGGTGAGCCTGTGTGTGATGGGAGTTGTAGTCCAGCAGCAGCTGGAGGGCCGAAATTGTATCGCCTTCTATGATGGGCAAGAATCGGCATCTGCGTCTGCTTTAATGTACATCATCTGGTGGTTTATATTTGACTGTAAACAGTAGCCTTGTTTTTCAACAAACTAAAAGAGGCCTGCAAAAGAACCCCTGCTGTTTTTTTAAAAAAATAACAATAACAGCTTTCAAAATAAGATAATGAAAATCATGGTATGTTGATTACGATAAAGATGTTTTCCTCTTAGAACCTTTTTGGGTTGATTGCCTTCTGTAAGTAAAGATGGGGAATTTTGATAAAAGAAATATGCTAAGCAACTATAGTATGTTGTCATTTTGTGGTTTAACTTGTCTGGATGCATTTTTCTGCTTAGTGTAAACTCTGTGTGCTTATGTTTTGGGGGTGTATTAGACAAAAAGAAAACTACCTGCCGCAACTGGGTCAGCCACTGATGATGAAGATGACGCCGAAACTGTTACGGAGGATGTGAAAAATATCAAAAAACAAAAACGTACTGCTTCTAGTAAGTCAGCATTCCTGTTAGTATTTGTCACAGATTTTGGTTAAAATCAAAGTTGCGTAAGTTCTTCAATAAATGTGACTGTGCTGTCCTGGGTAACTGTGAAGAAAAGATTGTCAGCTGTCTGCTGGCAGCAAATGAGAAATATATTTTCTGGTCATCGTTTAAAGCTGGTGACAGTTAGTTGATGAAAGTAGTTGGTGGTGGTTCCCTGCCCCTTTCCCCACCATATATTTTCCCCTCTGTTCTCATTTTTATCCTCCCCTATCTTGTCCAATTCACTGTCAGGCAGCGCTGGCTCCCCAGGACCAATTCATCACAGCGGGTTGCAGCCAGAGTGTAGCGGCAGCGGCAGCAGCAGCCATTTACAACAGTGAGTGGAGCTACTTTAAGGAAAGAGGAAGAAGCCAGATAGAGTATAAAGTAATCTTGGTACTGTTATAACAATGATAACAACAACGGCAACAACAATAATTAATTAACAACTTTCTTTGTTGGCTGCTCCATTAAAAAAAAAAAGTCTTCAATTTTTATTTTTAAAGACTGAGGTGAACAGAAAGGTCTTCATCTGGCATCTAAAAGAACAAACTGATGGTGCCAGGCAAGCCTCACTGCAGCAGGGGAGGGGGCTATTCAATAATCAGGGTGCCACCCCCGAAAAGGCCTTCTCCCTTGCAGCCACCTACCGCACCTCATTTGGCAAGCTTTGGCATAACTTGCTATCTATCTTATGACTAGGTTTTCACATCAACAGAGTTATTGAAAGCAAAACCTCACAGACCTTTTACTTTGAGATATCTTTAACAGGAAATGCCATGGATTGGATTATGGACCCAATACACACACTGCCACTAACCAGAGAAGAGCAAAGGGGCACATGGTCTTAGTTCAAGTGAGAGGCATAATGTGGGTGAAATTTAAAGGATATTTTAATTGCCCAATTTAATAGAAATTTAATAGCCCAATACTGTCCACTTCAGGGTGGATAAAATCCAATTTGTGTTGATTTGAATTGGTTTTTTTAGTTAAGCTGTTCTTCAGTTTGTATCCTGAATTTAAATAGGGACATAGGAAGCTGCCATACTGAGTCAGACCATAGGTCCATCTAGCTCAGTATTGTCTATACAGACTGGCAGCAGCTTCTCCAAGGTTCCTGCTTTCAGAAATTTTGTTGAAAAGCGGTATTTAAATGTTTATCGTATTCATACTGTAATGTTTAGTTGGGCCCTAAAATTAAGAACAGCCTTGCTAGATCAGGCCCAAGGCCCATCTAGTCCAGCATCCTGTTTCACACAGTAGCCCACCAGATGCCACTGGGAGCCTACAGTCAGGAGATGAGGGCATGCCCTCTCTCCTGCCGTTACTCCCCTGCAACTGGTTTTCAGAGGGATCTTGCCTTTGAGGCTGGAGGTGGCCTATAGCCCTCCAACTAGTAGCTGATGATAGACCTCTCCTCTATGAAGTTATCCAAGCCCCTCTTAAAGCCAATCAGGTTGTTGGCTGTCCCAGTTCAGATGTGAAGTTAAATACTATAAAAATGAGCCAAGTAGCCTGTTTCCTCATTGACCTATGAGAGGAGGAGGTGGAAAGCGTCTGCTTTTATTTTCAGTTGATATGGTTTCCTGTTCTGTCCAAACTCAGGGGATTGTAGTTTAGTTAAAACAATCCAGGATATCAATCCTGGTTTTGTGTGTGTATGTATGTTTTCCAATATGAGTTTTTATTATGAAAATACATACTACCATGTAATACAGGCAAACCTTGTTATTCACGGATCCAACATCTGCAGTTAGGTAATTGGCAGCTGACTTTAGCATATGTAGAAAAAATGGTTAACAACGGGTTAATTTCATGTATCTGCAGGTTTGGGGTGGCCAGAAATTACCTCAGAGGTCATTTCTGGCCACTAGTTTGAGGAGAGGAGCCACTTTGTGGCTCATTTGTTTAAATTTCATGCAAAAAATGCTGTATTTGGGACTTTGGGGAGGGGACATTGCTAGGAACCTTCAGACCCACGGAGCATGGTAGGGCACTATTTTTGCAGTTTTAGGCCCCCTTTTGGCCATTTTTGGAGCCTCCAGGAACCTCCCCCCCCCGAGTCCCATTGACTCAGCGGCTCCTTATCTACTGTTCCCTTGCCCACAGTTGTAGTGGAGAATGGAACCCCCAAAGATAACAGGGTTCACCTGTACAGGGCTTGACAAATCCCAGGCACTCTGGAGCCATGGCACCTAGAAGTTTAACTGTGGTGCCTGGACTAGGGTATTCAAAGGTAAAGTAATGTTGTTTTGTTTTTGTTTTTATTCAGTTTTTATACTACCTTTCATAGACATTCCAAGGTGGTTTACAAAAAATAAAATTCAATAAAACTCCATAAAAATCACATTTAAAACCTTAAAATCAGTTAAAACAGTAATAACCCCAAACATCCCCCCCAAAAAAAAATTTATTGAAAAGACTAACAGAACTAGGAAAGCTGAAAGACCTGGCAGCCCCTAAGGGGTAAAAGCCTGAACAAACAGTTGTTTTTTAAAAGCAGCCACAGATCTCAAAGAGCGGACATTCACTGAGCTTGGGAACAACAACAGGGAAGGCTCTGTCCTACATGCACAACGATTTAGCCCCTCTCAGCGTCAACACACGGAGCAAAGGCACCTCTGACAACCTTTTTGGGTAGGCAGAAACCCTTGGAAGCAGGTGGTCCTTCAAGTATCCAGGACCCAAACCGTTAAGGGCTTTAAAGGTAATAACCAGCACCTTGATTTGGATCCGGAAACAAATTGGCCAATGCAGCTCTTTCAAAACAGGTGTAATATGCCCCAAGTAAGCAGTTCCAGTTAGAACCCTGGCAGCTGCATTCTGCACCAACGGAAGTTTCTGAGTATTCTTCAAGGGCAGCCCCACGTAAAGCACATCGCAGTAATCCAGCCGTGACATTAATAATCCAGCTGTGACCTAGGTAACTGTGGCCAGATCTACATTCTTGAGAAAGGGACATAGCTGGTGCACTAGCCGAAGCTGTACAAAGGCACCCCGGCCCTCAGCTCCACCTGAGCATCCAAAAGCAGAGCCGGGTCCAGCAACACCCCCAAGCTGTGCACTTGCTCTTTCAAGGGGAGAACAACCCCATCCAGAGCTGGCTGAATTACCCTATCCCAATTGGCTTTTCTACTGACCAGCATCATTTTCATGTTGTCTGGATTCAACCTCAGTTTGCTAGCCCACATCCAGCCCATCAGTGCCTCCATTCCCCAGTTCAGTAGACCCACTGCTTCCCTAGGATCTGATGTTGGAGAAAGGTAGAGCTGAGTGTCATCTGCATAATGATAACACTTCAGTCCAATTCTCCTGATGTATTCTCCCAGCAGTATGTAGGTGTTAATGTATGTAGGTATTAAACATCATGGAGGACAATACTGAGCCTTGTGGGACCCGAGAGGCCAAGAAGTTGAACAGAAGTCCCCCAGCACCACCTTCTGGAATCTTTCCCCAAGAAAGGATAGAAACCACTCCAGTGCACCACCCTGATCCACTGCACTCCCTGATCCCTATACCTGAAGGCGGTCCAGAAGGATACAGTGGTCGATGGAGTCGAATGCCACTGAAAGGTCCAGCAGAACCAACAGTGGCGCACTCCTCCCCCCTCCCTGGACCAGTTCCTGGTATGGGCCATCCACCAGGGTAACCAAGATGATTTCAGTCCCAAACCCAGGGTGAAAGCCAGATTGAAAAGGGTCTGGATAATCTGTACCATCCAAGACCCATTGCAGCTGCATAGATACCACAAGGGAAGATCTGAAACAGGCCGATAGTTATCAAGGTTAGTGGAATCAAGGGAGGGCTTTTTAAATAGTGGTCTTACCACTGCCTGCTTGAGGCTCGATGGCATCTTACCCTTCCTTAATGAAGCATTAATAATTGGCTCCAACCACCTACCTGTTTCTTCCCTGGCAGATTTTACTAGTCATGAAGGGCAAGGGTCCATAGCGCATCCTGTTGTCCATGCACTGCTTAGCATTTTGTCCACTTCCTCAGGCTGCACTAATTGAAAAGAATCAATCACAGTCAGACCAGATGGTTGCCAAGTCACGTCTCCTGGAACTCCCAAAATCCTGGAGTCCAAATCGGCACAAATGTAAGCAACTTTATCTGCGAAGTGATAAGCAAACAGGTCACAGCAGGCTGCTGATGGTTCTTCCCCTTTCACACAGGGGCCTGTGTGAAACAGTGACTTTGCCACGAAATGGCTCTGCTGGCCCACAATGGGCAGACACAATAGAGGCAGAAGAAAACCATTTCTTTGCCAACCCCACTGCCCTGCAGTAGTCCCTAAAATGGGCTCCAGCACATGTTTGGTCAGATTCATTACGAGTCTTCCTCCAGCATCGCTCCAGCTGTCCAAGTTGTTTCATTGACCTAAGCTCCAAGGAGAACCAAGGAGCAGAATAGGCTCCACCAAGCCAGTGAGGGTGTTTAGGAGCAACCATAGCCTGGGCTGTCTCCATATTCCAAAGATCCACCAGGACCTCAACAGAGTCACCAGTTCTGGACACTGGAAACTCCCCAACATAGGAACATAGGAATATACTGAGTCAGTCCATTGGTCTATCTAGCTCAGTATTGTTTTCATAGACAGGCAGCGACTTTTCCAAGGTTGCAGGCAGGAATCTCTCTCAGCCCTATCTTGAAGAAGCCAGGGAGGGAACTTGGAACCTTCTGCTCTTCCCAGAGCGGCTTCATCCCCAAAGGGGAATATCTTTCAGTGCTCACACTTCTAGTCTCCCTTTCATATGCAACCAGGGTGGACCCTGCTTAGCTAAGGGGACAAGTCATGCTTGCTACCACAAGACCAGCTCTCCTATCTCCCCAAGGGCTGTATGGAAACAGAGTGTACCCATAAGCCTTCGGGGGCAGACCACTCTAATTGGTCCACCACCCCTGCAGAGGTTGTTCGAAGCAGTCAAACTGAATAAGTTCTTTATTTGTCCCAGGGAGACCTGTTTCTGTTATAAGTACGTTAGAAGCCCATTTACCCTCCCCCACTATAACGTCCATCATTACCTCTGCTAATTTTGTCATGTTCATTGTCTGGAACATCTTTGGACTGGCTCCTAGACCCTAAGGAAAATTTGTTAAGGCCTGATAAAATATAATTATAAAGCAAAAACAATAATTCCTGAATTTTGATGTAACAGGAAACAGTGGTGGTGGTGGTGGGGAGACGGTGCGGGGGGAGAGGGAGACAGAGAGAAGATTTCAGTATCCTCTTTGTGCCCCTACAGGAGGAGTGCAAGCCTAAGGTTTACTGCAGTTCACTCCTGCAGTGCTAAATTGTAGTGACTCAGGCCAGTGTGTGAATTTCCATGAGGCAAAAAGCTGTGAATGGGCATCTACACCTTTCGCAGAGTGGTGATTGGTCAGCAGAAGCTCCTTCTGTGAGTGGAAGGAGGGCTGTGTTCATGCCAGGGGTCCTTCCACAAGTCGAAAGGATAGTGGACTGAGCACAGTGTGGAAGGATCTTCTGCTGTTTGGGCAAGAAGTAGCAGAAAGAAGTAAGGGGATAAAAACAGAGCAAAAAAGAGAAATGAGGAAGAAAAGGGGTGGTATTTTATCATTGGGGTGTAGATAGGTTTGTGTGTGTGTGTGTGTGTGTGTGTGAGAGAGAGAGAGCGAGCGAGCAGAAGTACAGAGAACTGTGGTGGTGTAGAGAGAATAGGTGGCTTGGGTTGCAGAGTGAAAAGGGGGCTAACAGAGAATGAGCTAAAAATGCATTGAAATGGAAGGAAATTATTCTGTGGTCTGTAGTGATGTGACCTTCTTGAGGTAGTAAAAGTGGCCCTTTTGAGTGGCTTGACTAGTGCATCTCTGAGCTGCTGCCTTCTCTACTTCCTTCAACTAAACAGGTAGGGAACTGATGTTTTTCATGTGATTTTGACCCAAGTAAATACTTCAAAGAATGATTTCAACAAAAAACGAGCAACTTAAGGCAATTTAAGATCTTGAGAAGTACTGAGATGTAACATTTTCAGCTGCCCCCTTTTGGTGAGCGAGGAGGGATCTCTTCCAAGTTCACAGCTTGATTATCCTTAACCTCATAACATATGTCAAGCTTCATAGATAAATTGGAATTTTATTCTGCTCTGCCATTAAAAGTATGGTAATACTATTTATTAGGATGAATTAGAGAGTTGCAAAGCTTAAAACAGCAAGCTTTTTTAGTTTTCCAGAACACTTTATCAGAAAGATAGTAGAGAAAAGGATATTCGCTTGTTTTGATTGTCCCACAGCACTTGGTGTGTGTTGAAACAAACAGTCACATGTCTTTCAGAGACTGATCCAAGTCTGCACAAAGCGTCCTAAATGCAAAGATCTTTCGATTCTACAGACTGCAGACGGCCGGGTCAACTCTAACATACTCCTCCCCCATCCTTTTCCTTGCCCTCTGGCTTGATGAAGAATTCTGGCGGTCAACAGCTTGCTGTTTTATGCTTTATGGCTACCTATGATTTTGTTGTTCTCCTCTAGAAAGCCAGTGCTGACTCCTTGCTAACATATAATGTCCATTCATGCTGTTTTGTCTGCTTTTTCTTAGCTGGAGCTTGTACCCAGTTGGCCCAGCACTGATGTCAAGCTCATAGGCATGCAGTTTTCAGATCACTAAGCACATGTGCCATGCTGCTCTGCAAGCCTGAATTGAGTCTTCAAACATCCAAGGCCTCTAGTGCATTATGAGCCTGCCCTCTGAGGCCATGTAGTCTATTTTGGCTATTCTCTGCTATTAAAATGGTGGCTAATGTCAGTGCAAGAGTTCCATGTCAAGGTGCATGGTGTATACTTCTGGTGGTGTTTTTCCAATGAAACAGTTTTGCAGTTTCTTTTGTGTTCCAGTAGCGAGCCCTCTGGGAACTGCTCTTAGTGCCCCATACACTGTGTTTGGCTTTTTGGAAATGGATGTCGGGGGTTCCATATCATTTTTCTCAGTAGTTTCTTCAAATATGAAACCTATTGAGGCTGCAGTGTTCCGAGATCTCTTACTAGAAATCTAGAAGAATGCTATTTGGGAATTTAAGTATATGGAGTAGAGGCATGCATCAGACACAGGCTTCCTATGGATACTTAGGCTGTTAATAGTGGGGAATCCAGATTATTTATTTTCAGTAGCCCATATTTTATGTCTTAAGTAGCTGAGGTTCTAGATATCTTCACCCACCTTCCTAGTCAGAGCATCATAAGTGCATGTGGATTTCTTTTGCCTATTAGTTTCTGTATTGAGAGACGAGGAAGTGGTTTCACAGGCCTTGTCCTTCCATGTATCCCTTGGGAATTTTAAAAGGACCCTGACTTGTTCCCCTTTGTTTTGCTTTCAGTATTTGACGTGAAGCCAAATCACCTATTTTTAGAGTAAGTTTAGGATGATGGCAGGAGTAGCAGATGAGAAAATTGCTTGAACTCCCTCTTTACCTCCTGTTAATTCCCCTCATGGATCTCAATTGCCGTCAGATTTGTATCCTGAAACCTCTTGGAAAACACAGAGCTGACAGCAGGCAAGGTGAAAGACCTGTGTGCTTAAAGTAATTTAGACACTGAGCTATGAGTAGGAGCAACAGATGCACAAATCACTCGTGTTCCTGCTTACCTGCTAATGTACTCTCTCTGAATTGAATGCCCCCCCCCTTTTTTTTTTAACAAAACCTCTGAGATGTTGATTTGAGCCCTGAGATCTAGCAGAGGGACTGAGCCACTGCTTCAGCCTTCACGTTGTCCTCTTCTTTGGCTGTGTGTTCATGGCCAACATTCTTTGCAGCTATGCTCGTGGGGAATACATAAAATCCCATAGAAGGCTGGATGTTGACCAAAAGCCTCCAGTTCGCTGCTCCATTCAAGCAATAGTTTATGTAGCTTGGAATACTCTAAACTACTTCTATGAATTTTACTACTATAAATTAATTTTATGACACTCAAGAGTGTCTTAATACTGGTGTGAGTGGTTTTTTATGCGGAGTGTAAATCATTAGGAAATTCATGTGAATTTCTTTTTAATGTGTTAATACAGAATGTTTTGACTGTGCTCTGGCCATCTTTCTCTAGTCACCATTATTATTGTTTAAATTGCCTTTATTCTCAACAATTTCAGAGACAGGAGCCACCAAACCCAAGTTGCAGAAGATGTCTCCCAAAGCCAAGACCAGCTCGAAACCCAGGAAGAGAGTCCTGAAGTAGAAGAGCCAGAATAGTGGGCGCTTGCTGCTTTTGTCTGTTTTTTTTCTGCAAAAGTCATAGGTCTTTTCCCTTTTTATATACATATTTAGTCTACTGTGTTACAAAACTGTGCTGCATCGTATAGTTGAGATCTGAAAAACAAATATTTTAAGTACTTCTGTCCATAGTGTACCGTTACATATTAATACAGATGTTTTGAAATTTCTTAAAAGGCTTGTTTTTGCACTTTGGAGATGTTCAGTTTCTATCAAACTTGAATAAAAATAAAGTTTTAATTCTGCTTAAATGGAATGTTCAAGGATGAAGTCTACAGCATGTTTTCATGGCAGTTCTGTTGGAATCCATGTTATTTGCTTCCAAGTCAAATGTATTTATGATTGGGGTGTGAATCCAGTTGCTAGCTAAACAAAAGCTGCCGAATTGAGCTACAAAGTTCTCATATTGCTCAAATCACTTTTAAAAATGTGTGTGTATTGGAATGAGGATGAATTTGTCTTATTTTAATTCTGTAGCTGATTTCTTAGAGCCCTTCATTTCTAAAACTTACTCAGCAGAAGACCTAAAGCCGTAATGATTAACTTCTGGGGGGAAATAAACCTTTTCAGACTTTGAGTTAGTTAAAAACAAAGTATAAAATGTATTTTGTTTTATGTAAAATCGCCTTTATATCAGGAGGTTTATCAATCCAATTAAATTACACTGGCACAGTAATGCCAAAATGGTTAAGCTGAGTTGTTTCAACATTCTGCCATTATGAGCCCCAAACATTCTGTTGGTCATAAAAATGAAACCATCTATCAGACCTACCTGATTGTTTTCAGACATCAGTTTAAGAAATAACCTATATAAAGAAATATTTCTGCTGGCTATGTTTTTTCACCACAGATAAGTCACTTACATAGTGTGTGAAGAAATAAACATACTGCCAAGCAATTTCACTGGATAACACAAAGTTTTGGTATTTAGTGGAATGCATCTTTTAACTTTGTCGATTACTATTCATAACTTCTGTAGTCAACTCTAGTTGTATAGAAGGGCCACACTTAGAAGAGAATGGTGGGTCAGCCAGCCCCTTCCACAGACTGCCAGCAAAGTCCACTGCCACTTCCAGGACCGGCCTACCCACTAGATGAACTAAGCAGCAACTTAGGGCATCAAATGGGGAGGGGTGCTGATGGCCGGGGTCTCACGTGCCACCTGCCCCCATGGCTGGGAGTGTGCACTGTCAGCTGGCTGGGTGATTGGGATCACCTCTCACTACAGCCAGCCAGTCAACCAGGTGATGGGTTATTGTGGCCGGGTGTGCATCCCTATAGCATTTGTTATTTATTATTATTATTATTTTATTATTATTATTAATTATTTGTTTCCAGGCCTTATTCAAGGTGAAGGTTTGTAGCTTTAAACCCCCAAGTGGCCTGGTACCAGGGTAACTTAAGAAATGACTAGAGGTGTGCCCGAAATGATTTTTCTGTTTCGATTGGTACCGGAATTGAAACACCCCCGATTGGTTTTGGGTCCAAATCTGATCCCCCTCCCCCGAATCACCCCAATTCTATTTGTACCCGAATTTTCAGATCAAAAAAAGCGGTCCCGGAGCAAAAGGAGTGGGGCGTGGTAGTGGGGGTGGAAGTTACCACTCAGATTTCAAAGAAATTGGGCAAAAGGCTGATTTGGGGGGGGGGGGTGATTTTTTGAAGTTTACGCATCTTTAAGATTTTTCCCATAGGGAATAATGGAGATTCCAAAAAAATGTATAGCTTCATGTGGGGGGCACCGGAGTGGCCCAGAGCAAAGTGTGGTGGGTGGGAGTGCCCATTGGGGGCAAGGAAGCGACCACAAATATTTCAAAGGAATTGGGCAAAGGGCTGATTTTTATTTTTAGGTTATTTTTTTGAAGTTTGTGTCTTTAAGATTTGTCCCCATAGAGAATAATGGGGGTTTCAGCAGCCCCATAACTCCACTTGGGGGGCACTGGGGTGGCCCAGAGCGAGTGGTAGTGTAGTGCACATAGGGAGCCAACCACCCCCATGGGTTTTCTAACCCATGGGGTAGTGAGTTTTGTTGTTTCTGAGGTGTTCTGAGTGTAGATTCTCGGGTAGCACATGGGAGTGGATTCATGGTTTGTCATCGAAAACCCATAGGCTAGCAGAGAATCTATACTCAGTACACCTCAGAAACAACATTCAGTACCCCATGGGCTTGTATGAGGGTGGTTGGCACCCTATGTGCACTATACCACCATTCACTGCTGAAACCACCATTATTCCCTATGGTGGGGGGGGATCTTAAATTGTAAACTTCAAAAAATCACAGTATAACTACTCAGAATAGAATTGCCCAATGGAAGCAAGATCAAGAACCTGGAAGAGAAAGAACATTACAAATACTTGGGCATTCTCCAGGCTGATAACATCACACACACTGAAGTTAAAAGAAAAATTGGAAGTGAATATATCAGGAGAATTAGAAAAATCCTCAAATCCAAACTCAATGGCGGGAATACCATACAAGCCATAAACACCTGGGCTATACCTGTTATCAGATACACTGCAGGAATAATAGAGTGGACCCAGGCAGAACTAGAGATGCTAGATCGTAAGACCAGGAAAATCATGACCATCAATCATGCTCTGCACCCCCGCAGTGATGTCGATAGGCTATACCTCCCTCGCAGCTCGGGTGGAAGAGGAATGCTGCAAGTCCATCAAACAGTAGAGGAGGAGAAAAGAGGCCTTGAAGAATATATAAAGGACAGTGAAGAAGATGCACTTCAAATGGTCAAGAACGAGAAACTATTCAACACCAATGAAAGAAAGCAGGCCTACAAGAAAGAACAAGTCAAGAAGCGAGCAGAAAAATGGAAAAAGAAGCCCCTGCATGGTCAATATTTGCACAATATAAGTGGAAAATCAAACATCACCAAGACCTGGCAATGGCTTAAGAATGGCAACTTGAAGAAAGAAACAGAGGGTTTAATACCGGCTGCACAAGAACAAGCACTCAGAACAAATGCAATAAGAGCAAAAGTCGAAAAATCCACAACAAAGTGCCACCTTTGTAAAGAAGCAGATGAAAGAGTGGACGACCTAATCAGCTGTTGTAAAAAGATTGCACAGACTGACTACAAACAAAGGCATGACAAGGTAGCAGGGATGATACACTGGAACATCTGCAAAAAATACAAGCTACCTGTAGCCAAAAATTGGTGGGACCATAAAATTGAAAAAGTTGAAGAGAATGAAGATGTAAAAATATTATGGGACTTCTGACTACAAACAGACAAACATCTGCCACACAATACACCAGATATAGCTGTAGTCAAGAAGAAAGAAAAACAAGTTAAAATAATCAACATAGCAATACTAGGTGATAGCAGAATAGAAGAAAAGGAAATAGAAAAAATCACCAAATACAAAGATCTACAAATTGAAATTGAAAGGCTGTGGCAGAAGAAGGCAAAATAATCCCAGTAGTAATTGGTGCCCTAGGTGCAATTCCAAAACGCCGTGAAGAGCACCTCAACACCATAGGGGTCACAGAAATTACCATCAGCCAATTACAAAAAAGCAACTTTACTGGGAACAGGCTATATTCTGCGACAATATCTATAATAACAGCAACAATATTGATAATGAAATTCAGCCATCCCAGGTCCTTGGGAAGAACTCGATGTCTGGATAAAACAAACCAGTCAATAACACCTGTCTGACTGTGTAAATAATAATAATAATAATTTTTTTATTTAAATTTTATTTAAGTTAAATTATTAACAATAATAATAATAAAAATAAAAAATAATAATTTTATTGCATTATAGAATGAAGCAATAGAAATTTTATTTATTCATTCATTCAGTGTATATAGCGCCATTCATAAAACATCCAAAATATCTACAAAACATTTACCAACACTATCCAAAAAAATGTATACAAAATATATGTATATCACTTTTCAACCCCCCAAAAGTTCTCAAAGTGGTTTGCAAAGAAAAAAGAATAGGAAGAGGAGGTTTCCCTGTTCTCAAAGAGCTTACATTCTAAACACACACAACCATAATACAGACACCAGCAACAATCACTGGAGGGATGCTGTGGTGGAGCTTTCCCAGACAACAGGATTTACCATGGGTTTACTAAGAGGCTTTACTGTGAGTTCAAAGTTGACTCAAAAAGTGGATTCTTTTTTTTTTAACCCGAGATCTACACTCAGTCTACACTACAAGTCGATCTACACTCTAATGCCCAAATCAAAACCAAAAACCAAAAAGTGTGTGAAGTGCTCCCTGATAGCTCACAGGGACTTCGGAGTAACTGTGGTCAGTACGTGAACGCACCTCCTCCATTCCGGAGGAGATGCGAACTAAAAGCCGGGTGTGAAAAACTTCCTGGGGCTGAATAGGGATAATTGCTCCCTCCCTGCTAAGTGTTATAGAATGGCCACTGTAAAAAGGTGCGTCTTTGCCCGGTTATCAGGAGAGGATTGTGAATAGAAGTTTCTTCTCTCGTGCAGACAAAACACCTTTACATTCTAAATCTAAATGATAGGAGGGAGAACCTTCAGGTTAGAAGCACCAGCTTGCACTCCCAGTCTTAACCCGTGGAGGGGGCTGGGGAAAATTGAGAAAGGTGGGCCGGTGGTGGTGGTTTGCCAGCACCAAATGATAAACTCCCAAGGTCAAGGAGAGGAGTCTCTCAAGAACTGCCTGATGCCTTAAGGCAGCCGGAAAAGTCAGGGAAGCAGATGATGACATGGTTAAAATGTACTGCAGTGTGCCATGTCTTGGGGCTGGGGAGGAAGAGGGTGGTGGCAGCTCTTAGAGTCCTGATTTGAATGTAAAATCCCTTACACAAAGGAAGCAAGCTTCCTTATAGACTGCATTTACTGCTCTTGATGACTCCAGTTGTGTGTAAATATTAGAAAACAGCAGGGCCCTGCATTCGAAGAATCACTTGAGCAGTGCCATGAAGACAAGAGTCCTTACCGGTATTGTAGTCATACTCCCCGGCTCTCCTGCTGTTTCTAATCTGTGCGCACAGCCGTGAAAAAACTGGACTGACATTTACAGGCACAGCAGGGAGACACTTGAGAAGGGAATGTTAAAGACTCCACTACCTACGTCTCCCCCCCTCCCTTCAAAGTGGCCACCATACATGAGAAATCTTCACAGGAGAACTAGTCTGCACTTCAACTGATGGTGTAATGAGGGTATTGATAATGAATCAGACAACACTTCTTTTAGTGCCAGGCATTCAGCAGACAGATTCTTGTTTACTCCACCACCACCCCTCCTCTCTAATCTAAAATATCTGGAGGGAGAATCCAATTTAATTATAAGCATAAGGAGTTTGGCTTCTTTCTTTCTTTTTCAAATTCCATTGCTTGATGGTCTTACTCCCCTCCCCCACTGACTGCTGCAATTTGTACAGTATCCCCCCCCCCTCCACTCCCCAATGAATTTGCCAGCCCAAGGTTGAGTAACTTCTGCAGTTCTCTCTAAACTGATATGCTAAAATCAGTTTAGAGAGAACTGAGCATAGTTTGCTGCCAGATTTGGGATGCCATAACACCAGTAATTCAATTTCAGGGTGTTGGGAGTGGGGTGGGGTGCTTTTGCATTGTCTGGTTGACTTTTCAGTTAAGAGTTTCTTTCCCTTTGGGAATAAGACTAGACAGAACTGTCATTTGCTATTACTAATTCTGCTTAGCATTATTGCTGGAGCTCTTTCTCCCCCTCTCTCTTATTTTTTGTAATTAGCTATCTTAGTTGGCTCTTAAATTTTAATAGCCAATTGAAGCTACGTTTTAGCCAAGTTCCATATCTAAATTGTATTCAGTCCATTAAGAAAGTTGGTTAAAAGGCTATTAAAGCAAAAAGCCAATATATGGCAGTTAGCGCTTATGTCTGAAGTACCAGCAATGCCAGCCTTTGGTGAATTTTCGTGTTCCAAGTTACTGGATGAGAAATGCACAAAGAATGGCCAGACTTAGTTTGGGGGAACCAAGAGGTGTTTAAAAAATGTTTTAAAGTAATATTAATGGCTTCTCAGGTGAGGGGGCAGGCCTGTAATAACTGCTTCTCAGCTTTGAGATGTGTGTGCCTTTTTTTTTTTTAAGCACTAGATAAATGATGTTTTTTGTCTTTGATCAAATAGTTAGCAAAAAACCACCACCAAAAACACACACATCTAAAGCACCTTCTGGTGGAACTGTAATCTTGTTGAGATTAGTTTGTAAAACACCCTGCTAGAAACTATTTGAAAAAGAGAGAAGAACCTTTTTCATGCTAGCACGTAGTCAGTGAATGCCACTTCTCTAATTAAAGGCTTTTGCACTGATCCACACAGCTTGAGTTGCACACACCACTAAGCTGTGTGCAGTTCAAGGGGGCCTGGAGGAGTGGCATCTTCCTTGGCTATAGAGATGTGAAGCCACCAAGGCCCTGGGGGTGGGTGCAAGAGGACCATTTGCCTTAGGCTCAAAGGGGACCTCAAATTTAGACACTAGTTAATTTTTTGGCGTTTGATAAGTTCTGTAATTTGCTCTTATGCCTATGGGACCAACATGTGACACACTCTTTCATCTTAGACAAATATAGGAACATAGGAAGCTGCCTTATACCAGTCAGACCATTGGTCCATCTAGCTCAGTATGGTCTACCCAAACTGGCAACAGCTTCTCCAAGGTTGCAGGGAGGAGTCTCTCCCAGCCCTATCTTGGAGATGCCAGGGAGGGAACCTGGAACCTTCTGCATGCAAGCAGGCTGGTAGTCTTCCCAGAGTGGCCCAATCCCCTGTGGGGAATACCTTACAGGGCTCACACATGTAGTCTCTCATACAAATGCAAAGCAGGGGAGACAGACCCTCCTTAGCAAAGGGGACAATTCATGCTTGCTACCATAAGACCAGCTCTTCTCCCTATATTCCATGGACATTAAACTGGATTGCAAGCCAAAGGAATTGCTTCAAGAAGTACTCAGACTTGGACTCTCTGGGGTGCTTCCGAATATCACAATTACATTGCGTATTTTTGCCAACTTGCCTGGATCAGGGGCTTCAGGTGAACAGACCTTCAACGTGTTGAAGTAAAGAAATATCACCAAGACAAGAGTTTGAATGTGCTCACCATAGTTAATATCAACTGTAACATTGCACGAAAGCTAGATTTTCCCTTAATAATTAGTGCATTAGTGCAATGCACAGAAAAAGGCTAGCTAAGCATTATTAATAATATTAATAATAATTATTATTAATAATAGTAAACATTACGTCTCACTCTTTTCTCCTTTTTTGTGTGCCTTATTTTTTTTTTCATGTGTTGATATTTTTAATTTTTATTATGGCTAGAGGCCTCAAAAGCTGGAAGTGGCCCAGGCCTCTCTGGACCTGAGAGGGCTGCTCTGGATGCTTCCTGCAGTGTCTGGGTTTCTCTTGCTGGGCTGGGGCATTTTGAAAGTTGTTCTGAAGGCCATTCCTTTAACAGCCTTTCTCTCTTTCTTCGTCCACTGCTAGCCTGACACAGGGGCAACAACTTGGAAGTAAGCACAGTTTAAGGGAAGAGGATTTATACCAAAGTGAATATGTTTAGGGGCCTGGTCCAAGGTTCATACATTCACCTAAAAATATCCCCTTTTGTAGGTATGTGAGTATTGGGAGGGGAGCATGAAGGCTCATGACAGGTACCATGGCGGTACGCATAGATTATTCATGCAATCTTCCTTCCCCAGGTGGGGGTGGGTGGGAGGCAAGGACTATTTATACTGTGCACATATACAGCTTTAGAATGGATTCATGCATCTGCAGGAGAACTGCGGTTTGAGACCCTGATCTATGATGCCCAGCTTCCCCAACCTTTTTGGACACAAAAAATCTCTGTGCCGTTCTGCTTTATTCCACCTGCAGATCACTCTTTGTAATACCTCTTTCATCTTGAAATGCTGCTCCTAATCTTGTCCTGGATAAGAACATAGGAAACTGCCTCATACTGTTACCCGTGAATCTAAGCATTTCATATTGATCTATATGTATTGATCCTAGGGTATATAGTTAATGGAGAACTGAGCTTTTGCTACACCATTTGGATGGTAGCTGAAGAGAGCAAGAGTCCCCTCCATCTTGTATTCCTGAATGTATGTCAGTGGGAAAGAATCTGCATTGAACCATTGGTCCATCTAGCTCAGTACTGTCTACACTGGCTGGCAGCAGCTCTCCAAGATTGCAGGCAGGAGTCTTTTTCCAGCTTTACCTGGAGATGCCAGAGAGTGAGCCTGGGACCTTCTATACACAAAGCAGGTTCTCTTCCGCTAAAGGGGAATATCTTAGAACACTCACACGTAGTCTCCCATCCAAATGCAAACCAAGGTGGACCCTGCTTGGCTGCCACTGCCACAGAGATGAATGCTGAGTCCCTCACACCCATGTCCGCTCCCTCCTGTCCGCCTCCAGCTTCTAGTTGGCGAGGCACAGTGCAAGGCAAGGCATCGGTCGGCTGCAGCTGAAGCTCCCCCTTGCTGGGAGCTAATAAACTTCTTTTGCATTCACTCCAGCCTGGGCCTTGCCCCTTGAATGTGGCTCCCTTTGTTGCCTAGCAACTGACCAGCCTGGTTGCCTGCCTGCATTGGGCCAGAGCTGTGGCCACAGAGTAGCAGGGCATGGATGTCGCCACCGCCCTCTTGGGCATCGGCTGCTGTAGCAGGCCCGAGAGCACTGCCAGCCCTATGGAGATTGCTGGCTGGTTTGGCTGACCTTCTTTTGCCTTTCCCCAAGTGAATGTGGCGGAGGGTCCACTATGAGCAGAAATCAGTCGCTCTTGGAGCAAAGCGGTACGTGGGTACCAAGGGATGGGTTGTGGGGTGGAGTTGAGGGGCACGGCTGAACTGCCACTTGCATCAGAAGCCAGGGATGTTGGAAAAGGGGGGGGATCTATCTATCTATCTATCTATGAATGATATTTATACCCCATCCCTCCAGTGCAATACTGCTTGGGGCGGCTTACAACAATAAGATAGATACAGATACAAGTAATAAAATTAATTTTTTTAAAAAAGTCATTAAAAGTTCAAATTAAAACTGAAAATTATAAAAAGCTAAAGAACCTACCAGATATAACAAAATAATAACGATATTTAAAAGCCTCCTTAAAAAGGTGTGTTTTAAGATTTTTTTAAAAAACACTGAGGGAGGGAGCATGGCGAAGCTCTTCAGGGAGGGCGTTCCAAAGCTGAGGGGCCACAACCGAAAAGGCCCTGTCTCTAGTCTCCGCCAACCGGATCTCTGTTAGTGGCGGGGGTCATAGGCCGAATAACTACTTGCACTCTTTCCCAGCCTCAGTCTTCGCTCTGCAATCTGAGAAGCATATTGACCTTTCTTACCCCCACTGAAAAATGTAAACCAATGTGTAAATGTTCATGCTTAGGGCGCCAAAAACTCTAGGGTCGGTCCTGCCCTGATTTATGGACTTCTCTTTTGCAAGATGTGGTGAAGGCCACAAGCCTTACAAGTAGCGATAGCCTTGTTCAGGTTTTCTTCTTCTTTATTTGTGGACCCTGTACCTGAGTGCAGCGTCCACGAGAGTGTACCTGTAAGTCCCACTCCTGCAATGACCTGCTCTTTAACCCACCCTGTTCTGTTCATGATGACAGCAGAAACAAACATGGTACTTGCAGAGAGATTATTCCTGTGATTAAGACACAGCCCCCACCCCACCAACATTCAATCACAGGAAGAATCCCTCCACAGTATAGCTATACAGTATTTGAATCCCTCCACAGTACAGCTATACAGTATTTGTCTCTGCAGACAGATGCTGGGGGTGTGGAGGCGAGGCTTGCTGATCCACTATTGAGAACACTGTAACTGTGTACAGTTTCCCCATTTGTGGTTAATGTCATGACAGACCAGCCTATCCATGACTTTGAGCCAAGATGGCTCCCTGAAACCCACAGGTTCAGAAAGCACATTGGCATCCTGATTGTGGGCTTCCTGGAGACATCCTGTGGGCTACAGCAGGATGCTGGCTTTGATGGACCTTTGGACTGATCCAGCAGGACTCTTCTTATGCTTGACAGACGGGTCTACATGCATGTATCCCCATCCAGCTCAGTATTAAGCTCTGCTAACTGAGAAAAGAGGCACCTTTTAAAAGTGGTGATCCTCTTTATTTAGCAGCGGGAGAGCTACTGGCCCTATCCATCTCCAGCACAGCATCCCTCTAGTGGCTGTTGCTGGTGTCTATTTTATGTTTCTTTTTTGGATTGTAAGCCCTTTGGGGACAGGGAGCCTGCCTATCTATCTATGAATTAAAAAAAATCTTGGGGTGGTTTACAAATTAAAACACAATTAAAACCTTAAATGATATAAAACAAATTAAAACAACCATCAATAAAACTTCAGAACATTATAAACTAAAAGCCCGATAACCTTTGAGTTGTTCCTCCATGGCTACGAATATTGCAGCTCTCCTTACATAAGACGACAGCAAAGGAAAGACAGAAGCAAAGGGAAGGGGATTCTGCAAGGAATGAGGGTGGTGTTGCCCATATCGTTGGCCAAATGGCCAACGTTCAAGGCCAAATGGAGCGAGGGGCAGGACAACCATTTGGCTTGGGCCTAAACTCAAAGGGGGTCTCAAGTTTAGAAAATAAATATTCAAATTATGTTTCACTCTTTTTGTGATGCCTTATTTTGTTTCATGCGTTGTCATTTTGTATTTTTATAGAAGCCTCAAAAACTGGAAGTGGCCCAGGTCTCTCAGCACCTCTGAGAGGGCCTGTCTTTGTAGAACTTGGTAGCTGGGGTAGGCAATCTTGGCACTCCAGCAGTTGCTGATTTTGAACTACAACTCCCATCTCTCCTAGTCAAAATTTATTGTTGCAGCCATTAACAGGGGCAATGGGATACACCCAACATTCACTGATATCTTTGGGGCAACATCTCTGCCCTCACAGATCTAGCACCCACTAAAAACAAACTAAGTACTCCTGCCTTTTGCACATGAATGATTTGTGTGTAGACACTTCACGTCACAGAGACGTGAAGCGCGCGCAGAATGTGTGTGCGCGCAATGGACTCCTGGGAGTTTTTAATGGCGACAGCGGGGAAGGGGCGGCAGGGAGGTATCTTGCCGCCCCAATTACTTCTGAAATTACAGCACCAGAGCGGGAAAGCAGCGGGAGGGGTAAGTAAACCCTCCCCCCACTCTTAAAGCCTCCCCCCACCCCAGTGCAGTTTGGCGGTTCCGTGCACACCCCTAAAACATACTACTACTACTACTATTTGTATACAACATTTCAACCAAAGTTTTCAAAGCAGTTTACACAGAAAAATAAATACATAAATAAAATGGTCCCCTGCCCCCAAAGGGCTCACAATCTAAAAATAAAAATAAAATAGACACCAGCAACAGCCACTGGAGGAATGCTGTGCTGGGGTTGAACAGGGCCAGTTGCTCTCCCTCTGCTAAATATGAGAGAATCACCACTTAAAAAGGTGTCTCTTGGCTCAGTTAGCTGGGAGACATAACGAAATCAGGGACTTTGTCAGGGGATGGTCAAGTGCAATGCTTGTGACTTAGTGGGAGATCCAATGAGAAAAGAGTAAACAACTATGTGTAACCCCCCACCATTACTATCAGTGTTATTGCTAATACTGTATATGGTGAGGATTAGCAATAGAGGGTCCCTGAATCTGGCAGCTAAAAGGTGTGGTGAGTTCCCCTCCCTTTTCTTGATTAGTAGTGAAGCATGCTCAGAAGTTCTTTGAATCTTCTGGAATTTGCTGCACCAACAAGAAGCAGAGTTGCTCCTGATCCAAGAGAGGGAAAATGTGGCTTTGAAACACTTTGCTTTATTGGAGTTGTTTCTGTCGTTGAAGGTAAAATGGAAGGGGTCTTTCTCTTCAGAAAGAAAGGGGGAAATAGTATTATATATGAGAGTGTTAATCTGAATCTAACAGTGTTAATCTGGATCTGAGAAATACACAGTTGAAGGGTTCATGTTATAACACACCATCGCTAAAAGAAAATAATAATAGTGAATAGATGTTGTAGAATATTGTGATTGTTGTATGTATTCATGCAGCAATGCAAAGCTTCCGTCAGAAGGTCTTTAGAATCTTCTGAAGTTTGCTGCACCAGCAAGAAGTAGAGTTGCTCCTGATTTAAGAGAGGGGAAAGCTGGCTTTGAAACACTTTGCTTTATGAACTTGCTTTGATTATTACAGCTGGTCTTCAAACAAGTTTGTGCGCCAGTTCAAAACCTTAGACAAACTGAGGACACATTCCATGTCTGCCTTCCTTGTTTCTCATATCCTTGAGACCTCTTATAGGAGTGATATGGTCCAAGAGTACTTTTGGGACATTGGTAAAGAGAGAGACCGTAAGGAGTGTCCTCAGATTTTGCTAGAAGTCTGGGTATTTCTTCAGCCGGCTGAATATCTCTGTATTGCTGCTTACTGCTGTGGATTGTGGTGAGTTCTGAAAGCTTTGCTAGATAAGTACTGTTATCATCATTTCTCCATGGGTTTCAAAAAAAGGCAGGCTTGCTTGCCACCAGTAAGGTTCTCTTCACTGCCTGAGACTATTGGGAGACAGGTCTGACTCAATTCTGATCTTTCAGATGTTGATGCTTCTCCTGAGCATCCACTGAGCCATACTGAGATGCCTCAGTGTGAACCATCTAAACGAAGAAACCTTTATTAATTTAAATTCTCTTTCATTGGTATCCCCAGTCAAAAGGCACTCCGGTAGCATGGCTAAAAAGGACTTGTGACTGAGACCTTGGAAAGGTGCTGCTAGGCAGAGTAGATGTTATTGGGTTAGATCAGCAGTTTGACTCTGTTTAAGGCATGCTTTCATCTCCTGCTTGCAGGCTTCCCCAAGGGAACTGGTGGGCCACTGTGGGGAACAGGATTCTGGACTAGATAGACCCATTGGGCCTGATCCAGCAAGGCTGTTCTTCTGTTCTATATTATGTCCTTAGAGAAGCCTACTAGAATATCCTCCTCAGACTTGGTCAAGTGGATTCTGGGACTATGAAATCTCTTGGGAAGATGATCCTGGCTTAAGATCAGAAAAGTCTCTATTAATTAAGTCTTGAGGCCATTTGATTTTGAATTCTTCTCGGGTCATCAGCATTAGTTGAGAAACTAATATTTTTCCTTGCTTTTTTTTTTTTTGCTAGGCTTGGATAAGGAGAGTTGCTCTTTCCCACCCCCACCGCTAAGTATAAGTGAGTCATCACTTTAAAAGGTGCCTCTTTGCCCAGGTAGCAGGGGCAACTCAATAGTTCTACCTGAAATAAGTAGCATCTGCCCTGGGGTAGAGTGGGCTATAAATACAGATAAATATACACAGGTATTTTAAATGGATGCATAATTTGCCAATCTATGGTTGTGATATAAAGGGGAGCACGTTTTGTTTTTCTCTCCATCCATTTGGTGTCTTCTCCACATTCTATTGTGGCTGCAAGACATTCATTTGTTTGGAGAAGAAAGAAAATAAAAATATCGGCAAGCTATTCAATATATTACTAAAAATAAAAAAATAACCAATAATATCAAGCATAATAGCATATAAAAGCACAACTATTTACACAGGCTTCAAATGGAGAGTGCTTTGTTTGTAATGCTAATAAAATAGCTGTACTTCATTTCTCTCTCCTTTTTGAGAGAGAGGAAACAAAAATAAATATTGTGCTACATTTCCTCAAATTGCGGGGGGGAAATTAGATTGCTGGCAAATAGCTTCCAATAGATGTAGCAGCATTGTTAGGAAAGGAAACGGCAATATCCAGCATTTCTAGATCTATCAACGTTAAACGTAACCTCTGTGAGTGTATATTCTGTGCTGGTGGGCAGGAGGTAATCAAGCCGAATAATTGCTATGTATGGTAAAGTGTTCTATCTTTACCTTTCTGTTGCTTTCCGTAGCCGAGGATAATAAAGTCGACCTTGTTGTCATTGGCCTGTGTTTTATTATTGTGATTTTTTTCTTAATCTTAAATATTGTTTTATATGAAAACATTCTGCTGTCGATTGTGGAAGGTGGTGTTTTTTTGCATATTGTGCAAAGCTGATCAGTCTCCGTTGTTCAAGAGCACCTGGGACAAGTACAACAAGACACTAGGACAGACGGGATTTGTACTGATTCAGATAAAGGCACAGGCCCTCATCTAGGTAGGGGAGACATAACTAGTCTTCATTGTTTCCCAACCTGGGGTCCCCAGATGTTGACTCCCTACTTCCCTGGAGGACATTGTGGCTGGGGATGATGGGAGTTGTAGTACAGCAACCTCTGGAGTACCACAGATTGGGAACCCCTGCCATAGTGAACATGCATTCACATGCTGGTGTATTCTCCAAATTGGAGGTCTTTATATTCCTTGACTAGATTAATAGCTTAAGGCTAATCCAAATGCTAAGAGTGCTAAAAACCTCTGTTTAGAGCCAAGCTGTGGCAATGGGGTGAGAAGAGGTGTGCTGGATCTGTATGTGTGATCTGGATGTGAGAATCTGTATCTACTCAAAGCATCTGGTTTCTCACCGTGGCCAGATAGATGCCTAAGGGAAGCCCAGAAGTGAAGCATGAAGGCAATAACTCTCCACTGTTGTTGGTCTTCAGCATCTCGTATTCAGAGGCATGCTGCCTGGGACCATGAAGGCTCCACTTAGCTACCAGGTCTACTCTCTGTTGACAGATCTGGTCTCTATACATCTTTTCTCAAAGCCACCTAAGCTAGAATCCATTGCCACATCTTCTGGTGGTGAACTCCATGAACTGATCATGAAATTAATGTGGGATCCCAGAAAGCAGAGTCATATTAGAAGGGATCCACATGGCACCTCAGTGGCAGACCCACTATGAAGCCCGGCTGTTAAACGAAGTTAAGCGAGCGATCCCTTAATCCTGCTTAACTGACGGTGTGTCAGCGTGGGCTGCTTTCAGCCGGCCCTGAGACACTGAGGGGCACCCACCCATCACTTTGGAGATACTCACAATGCACCGCGTGCATTGTGGGATTTCTTGGGGCTAGATGATGCGCCCCAGCAGCTGCTTGGGGCAGCAGCTGATTACCTGGGTGCACGGTCTGCACGGCCAGCAACTGGGACCTGGTAGTCTGCAGGGGAGGTAAGCTTCTGTAGCCTTCCTTGCTGCACGCCCTCCTGCCTGGGTCCCTGATCTTTAGAAAAGGCCCAAGGTTAAAGAACTGTGGGAACTTTTGTTTTCTAGGAGACTTAAGAATCCCGATCCTTTTGAAAGAGATCCCTTGCCCCTTCAGAGGGTGACTTCATACTATATAGTAAACGCTGAACCTCCAGTTCCTAAAGTTCAGTGGTGAGCCTGACTTCTGGGGGGCAATATGCCAACAGTGGTTGTGTTGTCCAAACCTGCTGATGTCCAAAGGCAGCACCTGTGACCAAGAGTGGAAGTTGGTTATAGATGTCTGCTTTGGAACCATAAGAACAAGCTGACACTGGTGGGTTCCGGCCGCACAACTAATGTTGGCATATTGCACCCCTGCCCATCGGAAGTTGGGCTTGTCACTGAATTCACCTTTTACCGTGTTGTGTGAAGCTGCCCAGAGAATTATGTGTCCTAAATTAGTTCCTTGATTGAGACCCATGAGTATAAAACTGGTCTGAAACTGGTTTAAATGTGTAAGTGTAAACATGCTGTGTGCGCGTGTGCCTGTGCATGCGGAGAGAGAGAAAAACACTGGTCAAATGGTACAAGTTATTTGTTTCTTTTAATATTGTAAACCTCTGGGTGCCTTTGTCAAGGCAGAAAGGCGGTATAAAAATGTAGTAAGTAAATAAATACAAGGGACAAAATGGTGGTATATACCTCCGTTGTGTCCAAGTGATTTGCAAGCACCCTAACAACACATCATCCGAGTTCACTGCCATTATCCCAGGAGTCAATATTGAGTTCTTCTTAACAATTGCTTAGGGCAGCCTTGAATGTCCTTAATTTGCCATGACCCAGCATAGGCCTCAGTCTCTCTGACATTCCCCTTCCCACTATCTGGACTTGACCAGGGCTTTTAGGTGGCCTCACCTTGCACTTTCTATTCCTTCTAAGCATCCAGATGGGGCAGCAGAATGGAATGAGACCCTGGCTCTCCATCTGTTGACAGGAAACCAAATACAGGGTTTTATTGTTTGGTAAGTAAGAACAGATACAGCCTCTACATCAAGGCCAAGTTATATGCTATTAAATCTACCCTTTGAAGTCTTCCATCAGGCTGACCAAGGACAGATGGTAAACTGTTATCACTTGATACTGGCGTAGGTCAAGTCGAAGTTCAAGATTAAAGGTAACAAGAGCTTCCATTCAGCTGTCAAACGAATCATTCTATATACTGAATACCAACTAGTCACAGGTTAAAAAAATAGGCATATTCATTCTCTCTCTCTCTCTCTCTCTCTCTCTCTCTCTCTCCTTTCAATTTTTGGAGCGCCCATATCTGAAAATGAATGAAACACTGTTCTTTTCAAGATTTTTTTCTTTTGCTGTATCCCAGATAGCAGGAAACATAGTTTTTAACAACCTCCTGTAATTGCACCATTCCCTGTTATAAATTAATACTAGTTTTGATCGTTAAAGGCTACCTCCAGGTTCAGAGTTGGGATGGCTTCATGGCTGGGGACGATAATGTAGTCCAATGACTACACGGTGTAGTGGTTAGAGTGCTGGACTAGGACCGGGGAGACCTGAGTTCAAATCCCCATTCAGTCATGATACTTGCTGGGTGACTCTGGGCCAGTCACTTCTCTCTCAGCCTAAGCTACTTCACAGGGTTGTTGTGAGGAGAAACTTAAGTATGTAGTACACCGCTCTGGGCTCCTTGGAGGTAGAGCAGGATATAAAATGTATAATAATAATATAGGGAACCCAATTCTGAGAAACCTTGATGTAATCAATGAATTGACTGAATGTTGCCAATCTCCTGCTGCTCGCTCTTATAGCCAGGTATTCTTATAGTTTTTAATGGATTTTAATGTGATTTTGATGGAGTTCTATTGAATTTTAACTTTTGTAAACCACTTTGGGATGAATTTTATGAAAGGCAATATAGAAATTTGAACTATACATAAATTAAGTAAGGCACCTCTAAAATTTAGAAATAAGTAAACAAACAACCAAACAAGCCAGCCAGCCGGTCAGCACTTCATGTGACAAACATACTTCTTACCTCTTTTTTGCACCTTTTGGAAGGCCTATGGCACAGCAATAAACCTTCTGGAAAACCCTCTGCCAGTAGCAAGGATGGAAAAAGTGTGTGTGTGTGTGTGTGTGTGTGTGTGGCGGGGTGGGATTGGAACTAAAGAACACTGAATGGTAGCTCCCATCAAGAGGCCTGCTAAGAAATGAAGGAACAGAGAGGGAACAAGAGGTGCTTCTGGGACACGGGAACTGTGGAGCCACACTTTTAGTGTGCAAGGCAGCACTCAGTGCCAAAGGGGAGAATAAGATGTTGTGCACCAAGCTCCCTTCTATAAGGCCAAGGGGGAAGGCTGGGCTTGGCACTGACAAGCAGGATCAGGAAGGGGCAGAGCAAAAACATCTCAACTAGCATCTGGGTTCATAAAGGTGGTCCTACTTATTGGTGAGCTCGGAACTCTGGGAACTTCTGCCACCTGCTGGGTACATTGTGAACAGCTTCTTCCTATTGTGCTGATCTATCCTTCAGGGTAGAGGTTTTTGCTTTTGTTTATATCATGAACTTCATTCAACACCTTTTCCCCAAAGCTGGATAAATATGGTGAAAGAGAAAACATACTGTTAAAAGATCCATACACCTAAGTTTGATGCCTGATGCTGTCTTCACTCTGGGCATATCTACAGACTTAAGATGGCTTAGTGGTCATTTGCTCTCTCTAGGAACTGTAGTCCTGCCAGGGTTTCTTAAGAACCAAACTACTTTAAGACCATTGTTAATGCTAATGGTCTTAATGTTTCTTTTAAAAACAGCTGGATTGGCCTCAGATTGGGATTGTGGTGGTGGGGACTGGGGAATGGAGCTTTAATCCTACCTCCTGTCATGGTCTTTATCCCTATTTTCTCCTACCACCATGCCTGCTATTTGCTAAGGAAAAAGAGGTTCCATTGTGATCAATGGAAGCTTTTCTCCCTTGGCAAATAGTAACCCTAGGGGGCTCCAGGTTGGGTCTGTGGCAGGGTAGGGTGAAAACCCCACTACCTACATATTGTAAGATATTGAAGGATATTGTAGAACTGGAAAAGGTGCAGAAGAGGGCAACAAAGATGACCAGGGTTCTGGAGCACCTTCCTTTTGAGCACTGTTCCCTCTAAGGCATGTGTACATGCGCATGCTCACAAGTTTTTGGATGTCTGCTCAGTTCATTTTAGATCCTGCTCAAGTTGAATCAGGAAGGCCCCACTCTGAATGCATGTGCGCACACACTGCCTTGATACTGCCGCCCAGAAAAAAACTCTTTCCACTAAGAGATGAAAAAAATTAGTGGGATCACTGCTTTTGAGGCCAGGCTATAGCATCTGGGGCTCTTTAGTGTAGAAAAGAGGCGAATAAGGGGAGACATGATTGAAGTATATAAAATTATGCATGGAGTAGAGAGAGTGGACGGAGATAAAATTTTCTCCCTCTCTCACAACCCTAGAACCAGGTACCATCCCATGAAACTGAAGGTCAGGAAATTTAGGACTGACAAAAGGAAGTGCTTTTTCACACAGCACATAATCTATGGAATTCTCTGCCATGGGATGTGGTGATGGCCACTAGCTTGGATGGCTTTAAATGGGGCTTTGACAAATTCATGGATCTATCAATGGCTGCTAGTCCATATAGGCCACCTCCAGCCTCAGAGGCAAGATGCCGCTGAATACCAGTTGCAGGAGAGCAACAGCAAGAGAGAAGGCATGCCCTTGCCTCTTGCCTGTGGGCTTCCAGTGGCATCTGGTGGGACACTGTGTGAGACAGGATGCTTGACTAGATAGGCCTTGGGCCTGATCCAGCAGGGCTGTTCTTATGTACATTGATTGATTGATTGATTGATTGATTAAGTGCTATCAAGTCGGTGTTGACTTTTAGCAACCACATAGATAGATTCCCTCCAAGATGATCTGTCTTTAACTTGGCCTTTAAGCATAGCACAGGTTATTGATGTTTCTTCCTCCAACTTTAAAGCCACGCTCATCTTCTTCCAATCCAGTTTCTCTCAGTATATGTTCAGCATATAAATTTAATTAAGAAGGAGAAAGTATACAGCTGATCTGGAACTAGTCTGTTTCACCACGTTCTGTCTGGACTGTGGCTTCCTGTCCTGTGTACAGGTTTCTCATGAGAATAGTGAGGTGTTCTGGGACGCCCATTTTCCTAAGGATATTCCACAACTTGACAAGGTCAACACAATCGAAGGCTTTTCTGTAGTCAATAAAGCACATATTGACTTCTTTCTACTATTCTACGGCTTTCTCAATTATCCAGCATGCATCAGCAATGATGTCTCTTGTTACTTGGCCTTTTCTGAAACCAGCTTGAATATCCGGCATTTCCCTTTCCACGTAGGGCTCTAATCTACGTTGGATGATCCTCCTGATCATTATTTTGCAAGCATGTGAGATTAAGGATATTGCGTGATGGTTTGCACAATCTGTTAAATCATAAGAACATAAGAACAGCCCTGCTGGATCAGGCCCAAGGTCTATCTAGTCCAGCGTCCTGTTTCACACAGTGGCCCATCAGATGCCACTGGAAGCCTACAGGCAGGGGTTCAGGGCATGCCCTCTCTCCTGCTGTTACTCCCCTGCAACTGGTACTCACAGGCATCCTGCCTTTGAGGCTGGAGGTGGCCCTCCTACTAGTAGCCACTAATAGACCTCTCATGAAGTTATCCAAGCCCCTCTTAAAGCCATCCAATTGGTGACAGCCAATGGTGACATTGGCTGTCACCACATCTTGTGGCAGAGAATTCCACAAGTTGATTATGCGTTGTGTGAAAAAGTACTTCTGTTTGCTGGTCCTAAATTTCCCAGCAATCAATTTCATGAGATGACCCCTGGTTCTAGTGTTATGTGAGAGGGAGAAGAATTTCTCTCTATCCATTTTCTCCACTCCATGCATGATTTTATAGACATCTATCATGTCTCCCTGCAGTTGTCTTTTTTTCTAAACTAAATAGCCCCAGGTGTTGTAGCCTTGCCTCATAAGAAAGGTGCTCTAGGCCCCTGATCATCTTGGTTGCCCTCTTCTGAGCCTTTTCCAGTTCTACAATGTCCTTTTTTAGATGTGGTGACCAGAATTATACACAGTACTCCAGGTGTGGCCGTACCATAGTTTTGTATAAGGGCATTATAATATTAGCAGTTTTATTTTCAATCCCCTTCCTAATGATCCCTAGCATGGAATTGGCCTTTTTCACAGCTGCCGCATATTGAGTTGACACTTTCAACAAGCTGTCCACCACGACCCCAAGATCCCTCTCTTAATCAGTCACCGACAGCTCAGGTTCCATCAACATATACTTGAAGTTGGGGTTTTTCGTCCCAATGTGCATCACTTTACTCTTGCCAACAATGAACCGCATTTGCTATTTTGTTGCCCACTCCTTTCTTTGGTGTGGGTATGTAGACTGATCTCTTCCAATCTGTTGGCCACTGTGTTGTTCTCCAAATTTGCTGGCATAGTTTTGTTACAGCCTTGACTGATTTTTCTTCTGTTGCCTGCCATATTTCTGTAACTATTCCATCAATTCCTGTAGCCTTCCAGCTTGGTAATGACCAAAATGCTGATCTAACTTCATCTTCCCATACTAGAGGTTCTTGCAAGTAGGGAATATTTTCTAGGGTATTTTAGAAGCTGACATCCCTGCTGTACAGATTTTCAGTATACTCCTTCCATCTTTGTTGGATCTTCTCCGAATCAGTTACTATCTGTCCTTTGGCGCATCCCTTAACATACCAATTTGAGGTTGGAACCTCCCTCTGAGTTCAGAGATCTTTTGCAAAACTTGCCTTGTTCTTCCGTGTCTGTTTACATCCTCAAGGTATTTGCTGGTGTCATTGTAGTATTGTTCCTTGTCTCTTCTAACAGCTTTCTGAAATTCCCTATTAAGTTCATTTCTGAGGTCTTCATGTTTCTTGACTTTGGCTTCTCTCCTCTTCTTAGCAATTTCCACTGTCTGTTCTGACATCCATTTTCCTTTCTTCTGTTTCTTTGTCTTTGGCAGTCTCTTTTCACATTCCTCCTTAACAACTTCTTTGATTTCATTCCACAGTTCCTCTGGTTTCCTATCAATGAGGTTCAGAACTTCAAAGCGGTTCCTGATGTTCTCCTTGATAATGGTGGGTACATTCTCAAGACCATATTGTGGAAGCTGGATAGCTTTGTTTTTCTGCTTTAGCTTGAAACTTGCACATGAGCAGTTCGTGATCTGTTTCCACAATTGGCCCCCGGCCATGTCTTTGCTGTTATAACTGAGCTCTTCCACCTCCTTGCACCAATAATGTAATCAATTTGATTTCTATGTATTCCATCTGGTGATGTCCATGTGTATAGGCGCCACTTTGGTTGTTTGAAGAATGTGTTAGCAATGAAGAGATAACTGGCTTGGCAGAAACTAATAAGTTGTTCTCCTGCTTCGTTTCTGTTTCCTAGGCCATATAGGCTGACTGT
Organism: Hemicordylus capensis; assembly: GCF_027244095.1. NCBI lineage: Eukaryota > Metazoa > Chordata > Lepidosauria > Squamata > Cordylidae > Hemicordylus > Hemicordylus capensis. The sequence continues at coordinate 29,166,951 of NC_069657.1, read as the reverse complement.
GTTTTCCTCCTTACCTTTTCCAACTTTGGCATTCCAGTCTCCAGCCACCAGCATCACATCTTGCTTGCATGTTCTGTCAATTTCAGACTGAACTTGAGCACAAAACTCATCAACTTCCTCTTCTTCTGCATCTGTTGTACATACTACAGTCTCAATTTGGGGGGTGCTCTATTTGGCTGCTTTTCTTCTACAAAGAAAAGTTAAACTTGTTAGATAAATGTGCCAGGCATTAATCTAATGTCCCAAAGAAAGAATTCTCAGCACTCTTCCAGACTGCAGCTTCCAGGATACTTTGGGGGAAGTTATGACAGTTATAAGTGGTATTCTGTATAACTGAAGAGTGGTTTTAAAAACTGTCCTTACAGATGCCTGAGGGCACTCTCTCCTTTATAAATAATTACAACAAATTAATAACTATTTTTGGCCACCCCCCTAACAACCATTCTCTGAGTAGCTCACAAAACAAAACAATAAAACATATGATTAAAACATATTAAAACAAAAAAATGCAATTACCCCCCCCCCTTTTCAAAATTAAAGTTTTTTAAATGGCCTGGGTGAAAAGAAAGGTCTTCATATGGAGTCTAAAAGAATCAAGTGATGATGTCAGGGCGCTTTCCAGACTAGACCCTACAATGGGGTCAAGGCGCATCTCAGAAGTGTGCTTCCATACTTCCTGTATCGTGGCACCACAGTCCCTATGTGTACAGCAGGGTGCTGTTCACAGCCTTGTTGCGAATTTAATTGCTGCTATATAGAGCAAATACGTCGGAGATCTGGCATGAAAAAGTTGCTGTTTTTTCGGGTTGTTAGTTTCCGTGAGACTGCTCCCCCAGCTGTTTATGTTCCGAAAGTGACTTGCCCGAACTGAGGCATTTTGCTGCTGATGAGCAGCTAGTCTGGAAAGCGCCCAGGTGAGCCTCACTGGAAAGACTATTCCATAACCGGGTGCTACCAACAAAAAGACCCTCTCCAACCTCCCCTCATTTGACAGTGGTACTTGGAGCAGGGGCCTCTGAAGAAGATCTCAAGGTTCAGGTAGGGAGATGTGGGACAAAATGCTTTCTTGGGGAACCTGATCCCAAGCCATTTGGGGCTTTAAAGGTTAAAAACAGCACTCTGAATTTGGCTCGAAACTGGACTAGGAGCCAGTGCCACTGATGGAGCACTGGTGTGATTTTTTTTAAGGGTTTTTCAGGTATTAGGGGGCTGAGTCCAGATATTAAAAACAGGTTGTGGGACTGAACCTTGTATTGAGTGACGCTCTGATATAATGACTTTGATCCATTGCTCTTCATTAAAGAAACCTGTCTCTGAGTTTTTGACTGCAACTCTAGAAAACCAATTTTTAATGCTAACACTAGTCCAAATGATCTCAGACATCCCCCTTTCCACCTGATGACTGATTCTCATCACTGTTTGTTTTTTTTAAACTTGGAGCATTAGTTTGATCTGCTGCAGGGATCAGTGTTACCTGCCCTCCGAAATGCCCAAGGATTGACAAGCGTTTGTTCCAAGTTAAGTTAAAATGTTTGCAGTTGCAAAATATTCTGTGAGCGTGACAGGTGTTTTCCATGATCATCAGGCATCATGTGGTGGTGACAAATATGAACTATTTATTTATTTATTTATTTGATTTGATTTGATTTTTATACCACCCTTCCAAAATGGCTCAGAACATGCTTTTCTTGCAAAGCAAAACCAAAGATGCCTATTTTATGGGGTGAGGTGGGAGAAGGTTAGAGAAACAGAGAATGCACAGAGAGGTTGACACATCTGCTCCCTTCAATGCTGAAAGTTATGCATAGAGTTTTCTCTCGACTTGGCATTTTAAAAATGGCAAATTCCCCTAGGTTAAGCCTCTAGCCCAGAATCCGGAAGCACTCTTACCCTTGGACTTCTCGGCTGATGTCTAGGACCTCCATACCCCTTGGGGGCCCCTAAATCCTCTTTAGTCCCATCTTGGGTGGTCGAGCATAACTGTGACCTGTGCTGAGTGGCCAAACATGACCTCTGCTTGAGAGACAGAGGAGGGAGTAAGGGAAGAAATATGTAGGATGGGAGTACGTTACGTTGCATGATGAAATGTTTCTGCTAATGCATATTTGCATAAATATACCTGTTTTCTATTCTTACATTCTTGTGAGTCCAGTTGTTTGTGTCCTCAAGTATTTTGTATTAAAAATACTGCATGTGTCGTGGTGTATGTGTAGGGGGATGGTGCTTAACTTGCAGTGAGGTGGGATGGGGGGGCCTCCAAAGGCCTTTAGGCCCAGGCTCCAAAATTACCTAGGTGCACCTCTGCCAGTACTGTCTAGAGATTGTGTATTTTAACTTTGCATTAAAATATGCAAAATGCAAAAAGTCGTGGATATATGAGCGTGGATCTTAAACAGTAGGACACAGAACACTGAAGCTGAAGTATATACTTTGAAACGTCTATTCTTTGTTGTAGTTCCCTTTTTATATCTTAATTTATGCAGTTAAAATGGTCTGGAGAGAAGTTTTGTAGCAGATCCATCAGGCATAGTCTGTCGCCATTATATCATTAAAATATGTATTTTAAAATCCTGACTTGTGACTCTTTTCTTTCTCTTAACCCCAGCTTTGTGTTTTCCTGCAGCCCTCCCCACAAACACTCTCCAGATTCAATTACTCTTTAGGATAATGCTTTTATTGTTGAAGGATGGCACACCACAGTTCAGTTCCCTGAAATTTTACTTAAGTGCCCCAAGATCCATGGATACGACTATTACTTAAACTGTAAGTAATGGCTGCATGTAAAAATTAGGAAACATATTGTGCTTTAGATAAACTACATTCAAATTAGTTCTTATTATAAATGAGGTAGAAAATGGATTTTTAGCTCTGGCTGGCCAAAGAACCAACATTTGTCTCTAGTTCATTTGTTTAAATATATTCAGGCCAGATTGAAATCCATATTGCTTGACATTAATTGAGTACTGAAGCATCAGCATACTCAAGTTTCATAAACCACTGATGACTGAGTTTTTACAGACTTGATTTAAAAATATACTGTCCCTTTCATAGGAAAATGATGTTCTGTTTATAAAGTCATTTTTGGAGCCCACCATTAAATGCCATACATCTTAATAAAATGAATTTAAATATGACATTTGTACTAGTGCGATGACATCTTGTTTGCTAAGAAAATTATATTTCCCCCCATTTGATAATGTATTTTTACAGAGCCTTCTGTGCAATATCCTAGGTAAACATGTTTCTCTTTTCAGAGAGAGGACTTAAACTGAATGATGAGTCAACTGTAGCACACAGGCAAAAATCATCCAGGTTTTGCTGTACAGATCTGAAGAAATAGCTGTTTCTTTTGTTTTTCCCCCCGATCCAGAAATGGGTCTAATTTCCGCAGAAACTGTTAGACAAGACATACTGAGAGTATACTAGATTTGTGGGTTGAATGAGTAATTATCCATTGGCAAATTAATCCCCCCACTTGGACCAGGAGTAGTTTGATTTGGCAAGTAAGGCCACCTTTCCAAGAACTAAGTTTGCTAAATGCAAAGCGCTTTGCAAAACAGGTTCTCTGCAGGAACGACTAAGCAGAGCATTTCGCAAGCTCTCAGCTTCTTTGCCAATAAGCTAAATTATGCCCGACCTAAGTTGGTTGATAAAGCAGAGCTATTATCTTGTGAACCACCCTTAACCAGGCTTCAGCTCCCTGGTCAGCAAACCAAGCAGGGCATATGCATAGGAGAGGAGAGCTGGTCTTGTGGTAGCAAGCATGACTTGTCCTCTTAGCTAAGCCAGCTCTGCCTGGTTGCATATGAATGGGAAACTTGATGTGTGAGCACTGCAGGATATTCCCCTTAGGGGATGGAGCCTCTCTGGGAAGAGCTGAAGGTTCCAAGTTGGCTCCCTGGCATCTCCAAGATGGGCCTGAGAGAGATTCCTGCCTGCAGCCTTGGAGAAGCCTCTGCCAGTCTGGGTAGACAATACTGAGCTAGATAGACCAATGGTCTGACTCAGTATATGGCAGCTTCCTATGTTCCTATATGAGAACAGAGGAATCATTAGAGGGTGGCCCATGGAAAAAAGGCAAACCATTTTTGTTTAAAGTAAAAGGGCGTCAAATGCCTATGGAGAGACAAAATGGGCCATTTGGAGCAGGACTCTAGCTCTGTGCCATAAGTGGGGACATTGCGTCAGGCACCACTGGGGAAGTGACAGGCTGGGTCCCAGTCCTGCTCACATCCGTGCTGATTGGACACTGTATTCATTTGTTTGGCTCATGTAAGGGCTCTCCATAATACCATGACACATGGGCCACTGTCCCTTTATACTGTTTGATTTTTTTGGCCTCACTTATTGAAAAGCACATAGTTTTTCTTCTCTCTGGCTTTGGCCCATGAAAGCATTTGCCACAACAAATGAGTAAGTGCTTGAATTATAGGAGAAAAGTGGTTTGTGTGTGTGTGTGTGGGGGCTTAAATGATCCATGAGCCCCACTCCTGAGGCCCCCAATTTTTACCAAACCCTTCCCGTTGTAGTCTTCTAAAAATAGCTAAAGTGGCCATCAGAAAAGGCAAGGAGGCTGTGCCCCAATGCCCTTCCCCTGTAATTCATGCACAGAGTTAGTCTTGAAGCATTTACATTTATATCCTGTTTTTCTTCCAAGGACCCCAGAGCGGTGTCCACGGTTATGTTTATCCCCCATAACAACCCTGTGTGGTAGTTTAGGCTGAGAGATGAATGACTGCCCTAGAATCAAACAGTGAGTATCACGGCATAGTGGGGTTTTGAACTTGGGTCTCCCTGATCCTAGTCCAGCACTCTAACCACTACATTATGCTGCCTGTGGCTGCTGGCCTACCTTACAGGATTGCTGTGAAAAACGATAGTTTGAACTTGACATGCTTTGAGAAGTGCATGATAAAAAAGAACAAGAATAACTATATTGTTTTTTAACATAACAGGAAAAGAAGACATGGGCAAGATATTTTGGCTTCAGCCTTCTGCAGCTGCTCTCCCCTGGAATTTCTTGCCATCATCCTGAAGTGGCCCTCAGCCAAGGTCAATTTGCCATGCCCTAATGTCGCGCAACTGATACTCCGCAGGCACTGAAAGATCTTGTTTGCCTGGTTGCAGAGGGGCAGAAATTGACCCATTAGCATCAGGTACAAGCTGGTCTTTGCATATGGACAAATTTACACTGTGGGACAATTACATTGTACCTCTTTAAGTGAGGGACCTTCCTGAGGAGATAGCCTTTAAGCCTTTGTGCCACTCTGTTTTCGAAACATCAGGTTAATTGAGGACTGCTGTATATTTAATGGGGAGGGAGCCCTCTGGGACGAGACTACAAGGCATCTGAGTTGTTCAGCAGTCCATTAGGCAGACACTGCAGTGCCAAAATGGTCATAGAAATCCCGGAAGGCCGAATCATTAATGGGACACTAAGCTCCAATTAAGGGCATGGCCCCAAAGACCAAGGTGAAAAACACAGGCCTCGGCACCTGTCCCCGAGGTCCTCTTTAATCTGGCTGCTTGATTTCATCGGCAGAAATACGATGCCAAACAACATTTATCCAGCAAAGGCAGCCTTTGTTGCCCAGAATTTAAATGGAAGGAAACAAAATAGGCAAGACCACTGACGTGAGATAGACACTTTCCATACTAAATCAAGACTTTTAAATAAAACCAGAAAGATAAACAGAAAATAATAATTCTACCTATTGAGAGCCACAGTCTCACTACACTACACTGCAGCCCAGCCGATAGTACTGTACTTACCTGAATCCAAGACCAGGGATTTTTCCATGTTCTTTGATGTTAGAAATCAGGGGGTCATCTTAAATTCAGAATTGCCTTCTATTTGGGTGTGTTGGATTTGGAAATGGGTCTTAGGCTGGACAGTAGCACAGAGGTAGCACAGCGGTCCTCTGCTTTGCATGTAGAAGGTCTCATCCTCATGTAAGGCTGAGAAATATCTGTCTGAAATCCTCAAAGGCTGCTGCCAGTTGGTGTAGACAGTATTGAGCTAGACGGACCAATGGTCTGACTCGGAATAACTAAGGTAGCTTCCTCTGCAACCTGTGTAGGTCACCATCCAATTCCTTAAGCCCTGCTCCACTTCAGCTGAAAAGTGACGGGTGAAAGGAGGGCGTAGCTATACCCCCAAGCTCCTGAGGGCTCCCCACCTCCACCCCTCCCTATTTTCTGCATTATCTCCCTCACTTGGAGGGGCCTCCGGGAAGAGGGGTGAACACGGGCCCCCTCTCCCCTACCTATGCCCTTGTGGTGCTCTACCTAGGAGCTACTAACCCCCTGCTAACTGAGCAAAAAGGCACCTTTTAAAAAGTGGTGATTCTCTTTATTTAGCAGGGGGAGAGCAACTGACCCTCTCCATCCCCAGCACAGCATCCCCCCAGTGGAATGTTTATGTCATGTTTCTTTTTTGGATTGTGAGCCCTTTGGGGACAGGAAGCCATTTTATTTTTTTAATTTGTATTTCTGTAAACTGCTTTGGGAACTTTTGTTGAAAAGCGGTATATAAATATTCATCGTATTTGTACTTGTTACAAGGAAGATAAACACTTCATTTTATTTTTTTTTAAACACACAAATGAAAATGAATGAATATGAGAACAAAATTTTTAAAAAATCCCAAGAACAAATGAAGATCAAACAAATGACACTGGGCAACATACTATGCGTCTTGTAGGAACCATTGGAATTGCTGTGTGCTAATGAAACTGAACTCTCAGAGTTGCACAAGATCACTCTTGTGCAAATGAACAAAACTGCAATTGCATGATAACCATTTTTTCCTATGGCTGTGCCTGGCACATTTGTGCATTTGCACAAGAATGATCTTGTGCAACTGTGTGAATGCAGTTTTACAAGCATATAGGGCTTCCTATGATGACCACAACACTCGCAGAACACCATGCAGTAGTGTCAGTCACAGAAAGAAATTGATCCCCCCCTCCCCCATTGCATTTGTCTAACTTAAAACCTTGCAATAAATCTTTTGAGGTTGCCAGTTCTTGTGTGGAATTCAAGGTTCAAAAGACAATGCAGTTCTTTCCATTAGGGAAAGCACTTCACATCGATTCAATTGCCATGGAGCCTCCTGTGCACTGAAAATGATTCCAGGTGCATTCAAGAGAGTACGTAGTTTGCATGAAGGCCAGGCCTGTTGGGTCCCACCAAACTGAGACTGCATCCTAGAATCTGCTAATTGTTTTCTGTGACTGTACATGGCAGGTAAGATCAGTAACGGAACACAAAACACTGCTCAGGCAGCCTGTCTAATCTTCTAATCAAGGAACTACTGCTAAGCCTCGGGAAGCTAGGGACACAGTTTGAAAACCACTGTGACATCTGTTGGAGATGGACTTCCAGTGCATAGATCTTTTGCACCAACTATCCTAATGACTACTAGGGGCATTGGGAGTAGAGATAGTGAGTAAGGGTCTCCCTAGCTGTTCTACCTGTCTCTACTCTATCACTCCTGATATTACTCTTCAGGTATTTCCTGTTGAGTCCCACAGTCCTTCCTTTCCTCTTAGAGAGTAGATGGAAACGTCCCTCCCCCTCCTTACCTATACATTATGTAGTCCTTTAGAGCAGGATTAGGTCTTTCCTATCCAAAGTGTACTTAACCAATAAATACTTAGTATGAGTTCTACAAGAATCTCCATGTGTTTTCTCTAAATAGCTGCAACAATGAAACTTGTGCTAACTACTCTGTAACGGGAGAGAGGAAAAGTGGAGGAAGTGGACAGGGTAAGGAGAGGCGGCAGTGGGCAGAGGTGGAGGCAGGCAGCAGAGGTGGCAGAAGGGGAGTGGGGCAGTGCACGTTTGCAAGCACCGCTCATGGGCTCAGCCCCATGGGTGAGCTGGGGCCGTCTGCATCACATGCTATGGTGGCCCCTGTGCCAGGGGGAGTTAACACAAGCCTCCCCTATGTTGCCTATACCAGTGGACAAATCATCAGGCTAAGTGGACTGTAGAGCAGGGGTAGGCAAACCTGGCAGTCCAACTTTGGTTGAGCTACATCTCCCATTGCCCTCAAGCACGATAAATTGTGGGTGAGGATGATGGAAATTGTGGTTCAACAGCTGGAGAGCTAAGGTTGCCTGCCCCTGCTATTGAGCTTAGTTTAGCCAAACTGGGGTCTCTGGTGTGGTGTCTGTAGAGATTGAGCATATCTTGCTCCCTCTGCTGGGGCAGCTTTGAAGTTTCCCATCACTCAGGAGACAGATGGTGAAAGAGGAGCAGATACTATCTTCCTAGTTGTGGCACTGAAACTACAGACAACCTTGCCTGCATGAGGAGCACAATGACTCTGCTTTGTTTTCCATGGTGAGTCTTAAGTGTGGTATTAATTATTATTATTTTTTTTACATTTATATCCCGCGACAGAAGATGTATGCTGCTGAATACTGTACCATTAGGGTTGCGTCTATGGGCTGATTCTAAAATATTGTTTTCCCTCAGCACAGAAACAAGCTCTAGTGCTGACCCTTGGGCAGCCATATGTCCAGGATTGGCTTAAGTAGTCCAGAATTTGACTTCCTGTACAGGGTATAGGAAAAGCATCATCCTGGAAACAAAATCTCCTGGAATTTAAACAAGAAGATTGCTTTGATGAATGCTACTCATTTTTCTGGTGCTTCTCTCCAGGCATGAATGCTACTCATTTTTCTGGTGCTTCTCTCCAGGCATGGTAGCTACATGGTGCTACAAGGAGAGCCAGCGTGGTGTAGTGGTTAGAGTGCTGGACTGGGACCGGGGAGACCTGAGTTCAAATCCCCATTCAGCCATGAAACTAGCTGAGTGACTCTGGGCCAGTCACTTGTCTCTCAGCCTAACCTACTTCACAGGGTTGTTGTGTGGAGAAGCCTAAGTAACTAGTACACCACTCTGGGCTCCATGGAGGAAGAGCAGGATATAAAATGCTAGCTAGCTATTTATTTATTTAGCTATTTAAAATGCTAGCTAGCTATTTATTTATTTATTAGCTGTATTTAGCTAGCTAGCTAGCTAGCTAAATAAATAAATAATTTTAAAAAATGTTTAAAGGTAAACTGTGCCGTCAGGTCGATGTCAACTCCTGGCGACCACAGAACCCTGTGGTTGTCGTTGGTAGACTACAGGATGGGTTTACCACTGCCATCTCTTGTGCATTATGAGATGATGCCTTTCAGCATCTTCCTATATTGCTGCTGCCCAATATAGGTGTTTCCCATAGTCTGGGAAACATAGTCTGGGAAAATATATCAGTGGGGATTTGAACGGGCAGCCTCTGGCTTGCTAGTCAAGTCATTTTCCTGCTGCGCCATGTCTGAAAGTTCCTTATTCTTACCCTTTCTCTGGCCCCAGATGCTGCTGACTTGCTAAGTTGGCTCTCTCTCTATGGCTCACTGCAGTCTTTCCCCTCATTTCTAGATCATCTCTAGAGTTAGCGAGGGTGGTCCTGGGCCCGTGTCTCTGGTCAGTTTACAATAAAACAACACAGATAAAGGAAACATTAAAATAATTTAAAGCCATTATTTTATTTGGTTTTTTTTCCCTTTAACACATTTATATACTGCCCTATATGGTTTACAATTTAAACAAACAGCAACTAAAACCTTAAAATCATATAAAACAGATTAAAATTACCATAAATAAAACATTAAAACACCATAAACTAAAAGCCTGATGAAACAGGTGGGTTTATATTTTTATGATGAATTCTATAAGTCTATTAAAAGCCTGGAATAAATGCATCTTGTCCTGCTAATTGAGCAAAGAGGCACCTTTAAAAAGTGGCAATTCCCTTTATTTAGCAGGGGGAGAGCAACTGGCTCTATCCATCCCCAGCACAGCATCCCTCCAGTGGCTGTTGCTGGCATCTATCTTATATTTATTTTTTAGATTGTGAGCCCTTTGGGGACAGGGAGCCATTTTATTTATCTGTTTATACCTATGTAAACCACTTTGGGACCTTTGTTGAAAAGCGGTATATAAATATTTGTATCTTAACAGCCCCTCAAAAACCTGTCAGAGATGGGGAAACTTATATTTCAGCAGGGAGCACATTGCGAAGTCTTGGGGCGTGAAGGAACGACCCCTTCCCACTTTGTTTGTTTTGTTTTGCTTTGTTTGTTTGTTTACATTTATATTCCGCTCTTCCCCCAAGGAGCCCAGAGCGGTGTACTACATACTTAAGTTTCTCCTCACAACAACCCTGTGAAGTAGGTTAGGCTGAGAGAGAAGTGACTGGCCCAGAGTCACCCAGCTAGTTTCATGGCTGAATGGGGATTTGAACTCAGGTCTCCCCGGTCTTAGTCCAACAGTCTAACCACTACACCACGATTTGTGTTTTGTATTTGCCTTTGTCCACTCCAAGCTCTGTAAGGGTTAAAAATGTTGCTACCTCTGACAAGCGGCTCTCAGTTAAAAGTTATGGGCTGCAGAGTTCTGGAGGGGAGGTGGTAAAATGTTACTCTTGGTTGTCACCAGGCGGAGAAAGAAGGTTCTAGCTGCCTGCACTCTCTCATTGGACATAAGAAAAGCCCTGCTGGATCCGGGCCAAGGAGGACCATCTAGTCCAACATCTTGTTTCGCACACTGGCCCACCAGATGCCGCTGGAAGCCACAGGGAGGAGTTGAGTAGGGATGGGCCCGGACCAGTCCGGAGGCCATTGAAATAGTAAACCCTCCCGCCACTCTTAAAGGTACCCCCCCACCCCAGTGCCGGACCGCAGTTGGCGGGTCCATGCACACCCCTGGAGTTGAGGGCATGCTCTCTCTCTCTCTGTTACTCCCCTGCAACTGGTACTCAGAGGCATCCTGCCTTTGAGGCTGGAGGTGGCCGATAGCCCTCCGACTAGTAGCCGATGATAGACCTCTTCTCCATGAAGTTATCCAAACCCCTTTTGAAGCCATCCAGTTGTTGGCTGTCACCACATCTTGTGGCAGAGAATCCCACAAGTGGATTATGTGTTCTAAAGGGCCAAGGTATCCCTTTAGAACTGAATCATAGGGAGAGAGTGTTACAGCCTCGGGGGTTGGGAGCGGGGGTGGGTGGGTGGAGCAGGAGCGAGAGGAGAGCTGTAAGAGAGAAGAGTTCTGTTAGACTGTTTGCTGCTGAGTATTGTGTGGGCCAGGCGGCTAGAACATTAGCAGTATAAGATCAGGCTGAAACTGCAAGTGAAGTTGGCAGTGAGGCAGCTGGTCTTACTGCAGCCTTCTAGGTCTTTGTGACAGAAGGCTAGCAAGCTTGCTTCTTTGCGTTTTGTAATTTTTGTACTCTTGCCAACCTAATTCTTTCATCTACTGTTCCTGTACTGTTCTTTTTTTAAAAAAAAATAATTTGCACCTTTGAAACCTTTTTATCACAAGTAAACGTTTTCTTGTTTATAATATATTTCCTGCTGTCTCTGTCAATTATTTTAATCTTACCTCACACCTATCGGCCCCTTTTTTTTTAACCACACCACTAAGTTTTGATATATATTTTTTAAATGACAGAGGGTTTAGTGACTGTAAGCCTAAGCAGTCACACAGGTTGAAGAGTCCTTTTGGTGGCAGCGGATGGCAGTTAGACTGAGGGCCAGCTCCCTCACAGGTGGCAATGGAGAAGGCCCATCCCTGAATAGCCACCAGATGAGCTGGTGGCAACTGCAGATGGATCTCCCCAGATGGTCTCAATAGGCAGCAGGGCTCATAGCGGACAAGGCATTCTCTTAAAAACTCTGCTCTCTTATATACCAGATAAGGCATTATCCTAAATACCAGAATGATGTAGCTCTGATGAAGGCCGAACTACAAGTGAGGCTGAACATCAGCGAAACCTGTTCAGAATTTGCTACCTTTCTACATGGCCACGAATTGAAAGATCTGCCAAAGGAAGCAAAAGTAGAGAAGGGGTGGGGGGGGACAAACGTTCCATGTCCAACTCTATCTATATAATTATTTCTATTAGCCACCCAAAGTGGGGATGTGTGTCTTTGGGGCGGAACTCTCGCGCAGAACTCTCGCGACACACTGCGAGAGTTCCTGGCGAAGACGGGAGCAAGGATGGAGAAATTGGGGCCTGATTGGGAAGGAGCCACACAAGGGAAGCGGCAGGCCCCGATGCAATGGGGAGACGGCAGCAGCCACAATGGGGAGGCGGTGTTCCTGGTCGCGGTGGCGAGGCGGCAGCGGCTTCGGGCTGGGCCGCCAGGAAGAGGAGACGGCCCAGGAGGGGCCAGACCAGCTTTAAAGCCGGCCAGAAACCACAGGTGGGGAGGTGGGGGAAAGACCAGCCCGGGCTGGAAACGCCAGCCCCAAATACCGCACAGATGTTCTGTGCGGGGTCGGCTAGTTTAAATTAAATTTATTTATTTATTTATTTATTTATTTATTTATTTATTTATTTATCAAATTTGTACACTGCCCTAAACTTTCATCTTTTGGTGGTTAACAATAGCATAAAACAGTTAAAATATATACAAAAACTTAAAACAATTTAACAATTTAAAAATCACCTACAAATTAAAACCTTAAAATTGTAAAGAACTGAAAAAGCTTGGGTGAAGAGATGGGTTTTCAAATGCTTTTTAAAAATTGTCAGAGATGGGGAGGATCGTATCTCAGTAGGGAGCGCATTCCACAGTCTTGGGGCAGCAACCGAGAAAGCCCATCCCCATGTGGCCACCAGCCAAGCTGGCGGCAACTGGAGATGGATCTCTCTGGATGACCTCAGTTATTATTATTATTTCTTGTTTACACAGTTAGACAGGTGTTATTGACTGGTTTGTTTTATCCAGACATTGAGTCCTTCCCAAGGACCTGGGATGGCTGACTTTTATCATCAATGTTGTTGTTGCTGTTATAGATATCGTCACAGAATATAGGCTGTTCCCAGTAAAGCTGCTTTTTGTAATTGGCTGATGGCGATTTCTGTGGCCCCTATGGTGTTGAGGTGCTCTTCAAGGTCTTTTGGAACTGCACCTAGGGCGACAATTACCACTGGGATTATTTTGGTCTTTTTCTGCCACAGCCTTTCAATTTCAATTTGTAGATCTTTCTATTTGGTGATTTTTTCTATTTCTTTTTCTTCTGTTCTGCTATCCACTGGTATTGCTATGTCGATTATTTTGACTTGTTTTTTCTTCTTCTCGACTACAGTGATATCTGGTGTATTGTGTGGCAGATGTTTGTCTGTTTGTACTCGGAAGTCCCATAATATTTTTACATCTTCATTTTCTACCACTTTTTCAATTTTATGGTCCCAACAATTTTTGGCTACAGGTAGCTTGTTTTTTTTGCAGATGCTCCCTGCTATCTTGTCATGCCTTTGTTTGTAGTCAGTCTGTGCGATCTTTTTACAACAGCTGATTAGGTGGTCCACTGTTTCATCTGCTTCTTTACAAAGGAAGCACTTGCTGTTTGTTGTGGATTTTTCGACTTTTGCTCTTATTGAATTTGTTCTTAGTGCCTGTTCTTGTGCAGCCAGTATTAAACCCTCTGTTTCTTTCTTCAAGTAACCATTCTTAAGCCATTGTCAGGTCTTGGTGATGTCTGATTTTCCACTTATATTGTGCAAATATTGACCATGCAGGGGCTTATTTTTCCATTTTTTCTGCTCGGTTCTTGACTTGTTCTTTCTTGTAGGGTTGCTTTGTTTCATTGGTGTTGAATAGTTTCGCGTTCTTGACCATTTTAAGTGCATCTTCTTCACTGTCCTTGATATATTCTTCAAGGCCTCCTTTCTCCTCCTCTACTGTTTGATGGACTTGCAGCATTCCTCTTCCACCTGAGCTGCGAGGGAGGTATAGCCTATCGACATCACTGTGGGGGTTCAGAGCATGATTGATGGTCATTATTTTCCTGGTCTTACGATCTAGCATCTCTAGCTCTGCCTGGGTCCACTCTATTATTCCTGCAGTGTATCTGATAACAGGTATAGCCCAGGTGTTTATGGCTTGTATGGTGTTCCCGCCATTGAGTTTGGACTTGAGGATTTTTCTAACTCTCCTGATGTATTCACTTCCCATTTTTCTTTTAACTTCAGTGTGTGTGATCTTATCGGCCTGGAGAATGCCCAAGTATTTGTAAGGTTCTTTCTCTTCCAGGTGCTTGATCTTGCTTCCATTGGGCAGTTCTATTCCTTCTGTTTTTGTTATCTTCCCTCTGTTCATTATTAATGCAGCACACTTGTCTAGTCCAAACTCCATTGCTATGTCGCTACTGAATATACGGACAGTGTTTAGCAGAGATTCAATTTCTGACTGGGACTTTCCATACAACTTCAGATCGTCCATGTACAGCAGATGGTTGATTTGACTTGATGTTTTAGATGTTTGGTATCCAAGGCCTGTTTTGTTTAGTATTTGTGAAAGTGGGTCATGGCGATTACAAACAACAGAGGGGATAGTGAGTCGCCTTGGAAAATGCCTCTTCTAATGCTAACCTGTCCAAGTGTCTCGCCATTGATTGTTAACTGTGTTAACATGCTCATTGCTTTTTTAATAAATATCTGAATGTTTTTGTTGACACCAGTTGTTTCTAAACATTTTAGTATCCATGTGTGAGGCAATGAATCGAAGGCTTTCTTGTATTCAATCCATGCAACACTTAGATTTGTTTTTCTTCTCTTGCAGTTTTCTAAAATCATTTTGTCAATCAGCAGCTGCTCTTTTGTGCCTCTGGTGTTCGGGCAATTTCCGTTCTGTTCAACTGGGAGCTGTTTGTTAGTTAATAAGTGTTGCATCACTTCATCTGCTATTATTCCAGTTAATAATTTGAACCTGGTTGGCAGGCAGGTTATCGGTCTAGAATTACTTGGAACTGCACCTTTTGCTGGGTCTTTCATGATGAGATGAGTTTTCCCAGTTGTTAATAATAATAAAAATAAATAAATAAATAATAATAATAATAATAATAATAATAATTAAATAATAATAATTAAATAATAATTAAATAATAATAATTTAATAACAACAACAACAACAGCATTTATATCCCGCTCTTACTCCAAGGAACCCAGAGCGGTGTACTACATACTTGAGTTTCTCCTCACAACAACCCTGTGAAGTAGGTTAGGCTGAGAGAGAAGTGACTGGTCCAGAGTCACCCAGTTAGTATCATGGCTGAATGGGGATTTGAACTCGGGTCTCCCCGGTCCTAGTCCAGCACTCTAACCACTAGACCACGCTGGCTCTACTACACCACCAATGGGCGGTGGGGCTCATCATGACATCTTCCTGTCCTTCTTGGCTCCTGTCTTTGGCTGCTGCTCAGAATGGCATCATCTACCTACCCTTTCCTGAGAGTGGCTTACACACAGTGTGGTTAGCCATGCATCCAATAGGTTTGTGGGCTCACTGACCCTGTGGCACTTAGCGCTCCATCGCCACTCCTAGCACAGGTGGGGGAAGTCATCTGCTGTGGGGCGTCAGTGGGAATGCTGGGTGTTGGGCGCAGCTGCTCTGGCACATAGTGGCACTGGCATGAAGCCTCCCCTGCCTGAGCTAGGAGTGAGAATGGAGAGGTGACTTCTGCAGAGCCAATGAGCCTGCTTCCCTCTTGGGTCCACAGCACACTGCCCTGTACATAAGCCTGGTGCGCACCCTCACCAGCAGTCGCTGTTATATTCTAGTGGCAACCTCTTAAACACTCAGACAAGGCTCTGAAATTGTGTTTAGTCAGGTGATGGGGAGGGAATCATTTCTTTCATTGATAAGCTTGTCAGTTTATGTTTATTGACTTTCTGATGTCTGTTATGTGGCAAAGTTCATCTGCTGTAAAATACATCATCATTATGGGCTCAATCCCACTGTAAACCTTTTAAATTTAAAGGGAGTCTCATTTACTTTTGAATAAATTGGAGGTCCTTAAATGTATAAAAATGCAAAATCATTATGCCGGGAGATTCTACAGCTATCTTTAGCAGAGCATTCCAAGAACACCAGCCTCTGCTTGGATCTCAGGGCTCTTTCACGTTATCCTATGGTGTGGGTGCCACCACACCATAGTGTAACATGTGAACTCCATGGTGTGCGGAACTGTGTGGTAAGCTACAGTGAAGAGGCACAGACTATAAGTACACCGTAGTATCACAGAATTTAGAATCATAGCATTTTTCAGTTGGAAGGGACCTTTGGTGTCTTCCAATCCTACCTCTTGCTCAGTGCAGGGAATTGGGAAACTCCTCTAATTATAAAAGGTTTACTCATGATCATTTCAGTTGGCCTGAACTGTACAGCCCTGGGGCTGGCTGAGTTTCAGGAAGCCCAGGGTCAGAGGTGCAAAGAGATCAACCCAAAGCAGGAGCCTGGCAGGAAACAGGAGCAAGGACTAGTTCCCAGAACCTCCCAGAGCAGGTTCAGAACCTCGAGAGCTTCAAGTTTAACCACTATGAAGCTGAGTGCAGGGCATTCACCCAGGGATAGGCAGATGTTGCTTCAGCAACGGGTGGTTCTCAAATGAGTCTTGAAGTAGTCCTATTCCCTGACTCCTGTCTTTAGTACCGTCCACTCTCCTGCACAAGTTGTCAGAACTTAAAGGGGCAGTGCCCTATTTCACAAGTGCTGGCTTTGGTGTGGTTGGGGTGGGCCTCTACCCTGGGAGATTGGTCAACAGAGGAATCCCTGAGTCAGGGGCATAGCAAGGTTGGAGTGGGCCCAGTGTCAAGATTGTAAAATCCCCCCCCCCACTCACTGAAGCTCAGCTCGTGAAGTAAAGAAATCTTAAGCAGTGTGTGTGTGTGTGTGTGTGTGTGTGTATAAACTAACACCTATTTACCATAATAGAACATCATCCTAAATTATTTTTTAAAGGGTTTTGTAAATTGTGGACTATGCAAGTCATTTATTGGTACTAGAGAAAGACATGCTGTTCTGGTAGCTCCAGGTCTTAACACTCACAACAATTTTGGAGGATGAATACAACTGAAGGAAGCCCGGGCGGGTGCGTGGCTGGGGGAGTCAGTCATGTGACTTGCCTCTGGGGGGGCAGTGGGCCCCCAGACAACTGTCTCCCCTTGCCCTATTATAGTTACGCCCTGGCCCTAAGTCTAAGGATGCTGGTAGGAATGTTTCCTTTGTACATAGCAGAGTGGTGGGACCCACAGGGCTGGAGATTCCTACCCTGATTGTCTGAGTCCTCTTCCTACTGAGGGGCTTCCAGACCAGCGGTCATGACAAACTGCTTCCGATCTCAGTGAACAATCTGCCTGTCTCCTATACCAGCCAGCCTCTGAAGGCTTTTGGAGCTCACCAGCAGAGAATGATGGAGATAGCTATTGCCTATGCTTTGTTCCCAGCATCTGGAAAAGTTATATCCCTGCTTTGGTCAGCCACATGAAGCTGTACTTGAAAGCCAGGCCACATGACAACCTTGATATTCTTGTTAAGCTAGTTCAATCCACTGTAGTTCTCCTGCATCCCATCTGAGTGGTCTGAAGGGCACCAGCCATCCAGATGCTTCCAGAGGAAAATGGCAGCACCATTGTACAGCTCTGGGCCAGGCTGTGGACTCCTGCGGGCTTTCCCCAGCCCCTCACCCTTCACCTTGACTTGTATTGATCAGGAACTGCTTTTGTCAGTGTACTGTTTTAGGCAAGATACACCGTTAGGGAACGCCTCTGTAAGAGTATGTTTTGATTGTTGTCAAAACAATCCCTATCCACTGCCAGCACAGTACCTCCAGTGACTGTTGCTGGTGTCTATCTTAGGTTTCTTTTTAGATTGTGAGCCCTTTGGGGACAGAGATCCATCTTATTTATTTATTATTTCTCTGTGTAAACCGCCCTGAGCCATTTTTGGAAGGGCGGTATAGAAATCGAATAGATAAATTAAAAAAATAAAATCTCCCTCTGTTTTGGAGATCCAGTTCTGGAGGGTCTGCCTGCCTTATCTTGTTAAAAATTCTAAAGTCTGGTGAGGATAAGACATGTTTTTGTTCTGTCTCTCCCCAACAAGAAATTTGCTGTAAATCTACAGCCAGCCTTCAGGTTCAATTTCATTCTTTGTGTTTCCTGCTTTCCAAATGTAATACTCCCATATTCCCACCTGAGGTCATTAGCCACAAGGTAGGTTAAAAAACAAAGTGTTTGCGTCCGTCCTTCAGCGGTGCCCAAAACCCCATTAAATCCTCATTACTGTTCAGCTAATTATTTTGAAAGCTAGCATATTACCCTGTTAAACAACATTTGGTTCAGCAGAATGCAGTGTTTACTTGGCTATGGCTTTTAAGTAAAAATGTCTACATGAAGGTAAATCTTACTGATATGAAAAGTTAAATCTTTCTGATGAGGCTGAATCACTTTAATGGAGGACAGAAATTATGTGTAGTTATATACGTCTATACATCTTCCCTCAACATGTACACAATGGCCGCATTTGCATGTAACGTGGAACCGCAGGTCCAATGGGCCCACGGTTCTGCTACCCCCTTCCCCTGCTCTCCCACCTGAATTTGGATGTAACAGAGAACTCCCTCTCTGCAATCAGTGAGACTGCAGAGAGGAGGGGGAACTGGCTGGACGGAAATCCTTCTTTCAAGAAGGACAGCCTGCACAGCCAATCATGGCTGGAGTTGAGTGAGGAGCTTCTTTCCTCAACTCCAGTTCCAGGGGACACAATGTGGTTCCAAATGCAGACAAAATGCAGGCTGTGTCAAACCTCGGGTTGCGGTGACAAAACTCACTACAACCCAAGGGTTCAGTTTGGAGGCAGAAAATTGAAGCTTTGGGTATGTTGTCACAAAGGACCATGGTTGCACGCATTTGGACATAATGCTTGCAGAACCTCTTACCCCTTCAACTGCGGTTCTGTGTTACGCACAAATGTGGCCAATGGTTCTTTCATCATTTACTATTTCAGGGCAGAATTCAGGGCTGGATTGAGACATGCTGAGGCCCTAAGATAGTCAAGTTTAAGAGCACCCATAGCATTACAAAATGGGTTGAGAGTTGCAGCTTGGCGCATCACTCACTCCACTCTTTACTGTATTGTTCACAGTTACAGCAGCTTTCATCTGAAAAGGTGAAGCTGCCTGTAACTGTGATGGTGGACACTGGTCTAGACTGAGTCCTGATCTAATAAAATCTTGATATAATTTTTAGTTATTTCTGCACCAATTTATAAACTCGATGTGATAAATAATTGTTTAGCCATATAAGTATATTATCAGAACCATAATGTCTGTTTCAGATTCTCTCCCCCCACTGCATTTTTCCTTTATCTAAAAAATGATCAAAACTTGAAATTTAGTCTTTTTAAAAAAAATTCAGTGGCTCCTCGTAATGTGAGGTCCTAAGCTGTTGCTTACTTGGCTAGAGCCTAAATCTGGCACTGGCAGAATTAATGTATAGAACAAGGAGAGGAAAGTATTAAAGTGATCAAAACTTTCAAAGAGCAGTTACTAGGACAGCCAAGCAAATGACAAGTGTTCAGTTGAATAATTACCTTAAACCAATTAAGAAATTCAGACATCAATTACATTTAAACAAGTTTGCATAATACGAAACCCTCAATATAAATGTATTTTTGCGACATAGGAAAAGGTATGGGATAATTAACAATTAAATAATCAAAAGTGCCCACTCATGGTTGGAAAGGCATTTGTAGATATTTTCTTAATAACAGAAGAGTGGTATATGAATAAACTCCTCCTCCTCCTCCTCCTCCTCCTCCTCCTCCTCCTCCTCAGTAGTATACTTAGACTGAGAAGACTTTGGTTCAAATTCCCACTGAACCACAAAGCTAACAAGTTGACCGTGGATCAGTTACTATTTATCATTCTAACCTGCACCAGGAGGATGTTGTGAAGATAAAATGGAGAGTATGGATTCTGCTCCAAGTTCCTTAGAGAAAGGGTGGGGAACAATGCAATTTTAAAAAATTAAGAATTATTCCAAGGGCTACTGAGCTCATCGAAATGGCGATCTACAAATGGTGATCTGCCTATCTTGGCTTGTTCAGACAATTGCCATCCAACCAACCAACCAACGTGCAATGAGGCAAGTGCCCACGTCTTCTTCCTCAGCCGAATGTGATGAAACCTCCATAGTCACATGGAGGGCATCACATACCAATTGTACTGAATTGCACTGCTAAAATGCTACATTAACACTGGATTTGAACTGTGCAATTAGGACAGTCCAAAAAACCTAAAATAAAAAAAAAGGTTTCGGGCTCTGAAACCTTGGAGAGCCAGTTCCAGTCAGTGTACCTGCATCCTCCTGCATGCAGGCTGATGCTGTACCACTCAGCGATGGCTCCATCCTCTAAGGGGAAGATCTTACAGCAATGTACACCAGTCTTCCCTCTAAGGTGTGCGAATGTGTGCACACGCCCTTTTTTAAAAAAATGTCTGCTCAGTCAGTTTTAGATCAGGTTGAATCAGGAAGGCCCCATTCTGAATGCATGTGTGAGAACAAAACTCATTCTGCACACAGATGAAAAAAATTAGAGAGAACATTGATGTGCACATGTGGTCACCCATCCAAATGCAAACCAGGGTGGCCCCTACTTAAAGGGGGGGGGAAATTCATGCTCACTACCACAAGACCAGCTTTCTTCCTGTAAGATATAATGGGTACTTATGTGCAGGACATTCCAAAATGCACTCCCTCCTGGTCCCTGGAATTCACAAGGCCTCTGCCTACAGCAACACTTCCCGTCATAATGATGGGAATTTTGCTAATAATTACACAATAAGGGGGAGGGGGGATAAATAACAAAAGAGAGATGCTACCTAATATCATACACCAGTTTATATATAATTGCAACTGCTTCCAGCTAATCTATGGAGATTAGCCACCAACCATCCCTGGCGGCTCTCCAACTGTTCTTAAATATTGCAGTAAAATAAGAAAAGCAGCCATGGTGCATTGCCACAGAGGGCCTTCCTTACACAAATGCAGTGCACAATTAGCAGGAGATGAAGGGCTTCCCAGAAGCCCCTATTCAACGTATCCTGCTTTATAATAGGGTTTTTGTGCTATCCCTAGGATTTACTTTTTTTTTTTTAAGAGTATTAAATTAACTTTGTGCCAGTGAATATTATATTGGGACAAGGGACTAGATGAAATGATTAGAATAACAGCCTTAGAAAAGATCACATCTCCCTACTGTGCCAATGTGTTTGACTACATACGGCAAGCCCTTTTAAACCACCATTCAGAGTGAATGGTAACAGTTTCCTGCCAAGATCTAAGTTCTGCATCTTTTGAATGGCAAATGATTAGAACTGGGTCGGGGCTGTGAAGAAATAACCCATTGAAAGCTGCTTTGGGGGTAGTACACATTGATCAAGGGTGACAAAAGGGCACATATGTAGTTTCTTCAGCCATTCACTCATGGCAAAATAAACATTGCAACATTTTACAAGTGAAGGGTGCACAGGTTTTCTGCATGGAGAAGATCTCTATATTGGCGGGTGGTGGGAGGGGGATGTCATGAGCTGAAGTGGTGCCCTGTGTAGAATCCAGAGGAAAGAGTTGTGGTATGCAAGGACAAGGCAGTGGAGTAGAATCAGGAATATTAATGGTTTATTGAAATAGATATTATTTACAGAGAGGCAAGTGCTGTCTGCCTTTAGGGGGCTCTTGCTGCTGGCTGTTTGTTAGCCCTGCCTCTACTCTAGGACTGGAATAAAAATAATTAAGGTAAAGGTAAAGGGTGCCGTTGAGTCAGTGTCGACCACAGAGTCCTGTAGTTGTCTTCGGTATAATACAGGAGGGATTTATCATTGCCATCTCCCGTGCAGTATGAGATGATGCCTTTCAGCATCTTCCTAAATTGCTGCTGCCTGATATAGGTGTTTCCCATAGTCTGGAAAACATACCAGCGGGGATTCGAACCGGCAACCTTTGGCTTGCTAGTCAAGTCATTTCCCCGCTGTGTCAAAGCACCATTCAAAAGCTGGCCTGGATCAAGGAATGGATTAACCAAAAGCACCCTGTGCTTTATATGCTTCATTATTTACAAATGAAACCCTATGAAATTCATACCGCATTGAAGACACATAAATTCAACCAGGCTCTTAATTACATTTATAGTTTTAAATAATTTTAATACTGGGTTTTAAAAGTTTTTAATCTTTTAAATGATTTTACTTGTAAACCGCCCAGAGACACAAGTTTTGGGCGGTATAGAAATATTTTAAACAAATAAATAACTGCAAACGTTGAGGTCTAAGCATACTGAAAGAATTTCCACCCGAGTACAGTCTCTTTCTCTTCACACAAACACTGTCCTTGTGATGAGTGAATGATTACGGATAGGCAGCCCTGCTCACTTGTTAGCCTGTCCACTGTGGTGTTTTTGGTTAATCCAGTCCTTGATCCAGTCCAGCTTTTGAATGGGGCGTTAGTTACTTGCCTTTCAGTCCTGGAGCGGAGGTGGGACTAACAGCCAGCAGCAAGAGCACTGAAAAGCAGTCTCCACTTGCCTCTCAGCACATAAGAGCTATTTCATTAAGCTACTAATATTCCTGATTCCACTCCACTCTCTGCATACCACAACTCTTTCCCTTGGATTCTGCACCCACCTTCCGGCACTCCTGTCTGACTTCTTCTTGGTCACTGCTGGCCATCCAAACAACAGCCTTTCCTGCCGCCAAGGCTGCTGCGATTGCCACTGCTGCACGCGATCCCAGCAGCCTCTACCACTGCCGTGATTACATGGTGGCATGACCTGATGACATCACCAAGCTGGCATGTAGGCATGGTGATGTCATCAGGCTGCACTACTGTATGGACATAGCCGGTGGAGTGCCCAGTATGGGGTGAAGGGATAAGGAGGTGGCAGCTGGTGGCTTCAGGCAGTGGCAGGGCAGCAGCGGTCCTGGTGCAGTCCCTTGCCCTGTCGCTATTTTCCTTATGCCCCTGAAGTGGGGGTAACCCCCATGCATGTGTCCCTAAGATAAAATGTGATATTGCAATAAGGAACTTGGGAAGCAATGGCATTCTATTGGTCAACAGGTCTGGTAGCCTTTAGTGTTAAGCTCTAGAGCTAAAGGCTTCCATTGTAGAGAGGTGGGTTTCAACCCTTGCCCAGCCACACACCTGGGCAGTGTAACCGCACCGTAACCACAATGTAACCACACTGTAACCACAGCTTAACTGCACCGTAACCACACACCTGGGCAGCGTAACCTGGGGTTGGTTGCAATCTTCCAGCCAAACATACTTCTGCTGTAAAGATAAAAGATGGGGGAAGGTCATGCACTGCCTATAAGCGCTATGTGGCAGAGTGCAGGATAAAATAAAAAATACATATATTATTAGATATGCATTTTATCATTATATCCATATAAAATATTAGGGATGTGCATGAACCCTTTTACAGGCCTCCGAACAGGTTTGAACAGCTGGTAGTTCAGCTAGTTTACAGGCGGTGTGGGGGGGGACACCTTTAAGGGTGGGGGAGGGTGCACTCTCCCCCCCAGCCATGTTCTCCCCACCAGTGCTCTCTTAAAAACTGGTCTGGCATAGCAGCAGCATACCTCCCTGCTGCTCCGTTCCCTCCTCGGTCCAGAAGTGACTGGAAGTACTCGAGTGCACATCACGCTCGCTCACGTGTATGCACATGGGGTACTTACGGTCACTTCTGCACCAAGGAGGGAACGGGGCAGCAGGGAGGTACTCTGCTGCCACGCCAGGCCAGTTTTTAAGAAAGCACTGGCAGGGGAAATGTGGCAGTATGTATTAGTGCTCCCTCCCCCCCTTTAAGGGGTCTCACCACCGCCTTCAAACTGGCCCCCGCCGGTTCCATGCACATCCCTAAAAAATACATAATAAACTCATATATTATTATGTATTTTATATGTTAAAATACATAGCAATAGCAATAGCAATAGCAATAGCACTTACATTTATATACCGCTCTATAGCTGGAAGCTCTCTAAGCAGTTTACAATGATTTAGCATATTGCCCCCAACATTCTGGGTACTCATTTTACCGACCTCGGAAGGATGGAAGGCTGAGTCAACCTTGAGCCCCTGGTCAGGATCGAACTTGTAACCTTCTGGTTACAGGGCGGCAGCTTTACCACTGCGCCACCAGGGTATAAGTATATAATACTAGTATAAGTATATAATACTAAAGTATATAATAATTTATTATAGTATATTATAGTATATAATATACTTTCCCCTGGTGCAGCGACCAACACCTGTATAGGCCAATTTGGGCATGTTTACTCAAAAGTAAACATGTCCCTGATTCAATGAAACTTCCCATGACTCTCCTACCCCTGTTGAAGTTGGACTTACCTTTGAGTAACACGCACAGTAGTGGGTTGCATTTCTTTTTCTTCTGAGGGTTATCCTCATAAAACTGGAGCCCTTTTCAGACATCATGCTGTATGAGTGTTCAGGTGTTTGTGCAGACGTACATGTGTTGGTGTGAATGGCTGTACCTGCGTTCATTTTAAAGGTGAACCTGTGTACAGCCTCTCTGAAATGTGGGATACAGATAGGAAGTGTACTGCTGTACCTGAATTTAGCATAACATGTGAATAACTGTACCTGTGTCCTCTATTTACAGATTGTATGAGTGCTGAACATAATGTGTGAACAGGGTTTTGAGCTTGGGTTGAATCCAGAACTGACTAGGTTTTGGTAGCACTGCCGAGGTTTGAGGTTTCTGACCCTGTTTTTTTTTTTTTAAAAGGGAAGAATTATCCATTGCTTTCTCTGAACCTGAATGACAAACTGAAGCAGCTTCATCGAGCAGGAATGCTTACATATTCAGAATAGTGCTATTATACTTAGGTAATGGGAAACACACACACACACCAAAAAGAGGGTGGTTTTTTTTTTTTGTTTCAAAATAGTCTTCATTACATGAAGATTATCATAATTGTCATTTCAATTATGACTGATTCTAGTCTTAAAAGGGGGTATAATAGCACTCGCCATCTAAAACTGAATTACTGTCATTAAGTTAAAGGTGCACTTTATCATTTAGCTTTGCTCCATTTTAAATGCTCAAAGGCACACGAGGCCTCTGTTTTGTGACTGGAAAAAAACCTTTAAACATAATGTGCCAGCGGTCGCTACCCAGATTCCTTTTCACTAAAACCAGTTGGAATAGCCAGGTAGTAAGACATTCTGATAAATTCCTCTAATATCAACAGTGGGCTGGTTTGGACGAAACCTTCTGAGCCCAAGTGATTGAGAGGGGGACATGCCGAGAGCATAGTCCATTGTGATGTCCTCCAAGTGTATCCTTTTGCATGTGGGGTGAATGGTCACCCATGACTATTTAAAGAAATATTTGGAACACAGGAACAAAGGAACATAGGAAGCTGCCTTATACTGAGAAAGGACATTGGTCTATCTAGCTCAGCATTGTCTACACTGAGTGGCAGCAGCTTCTCCTAGATTTTAAGCAGGAGTCTCTCCCAGCCCTACCTGGAGATGCCAGGGAGTGGACCTGGGATAGGCATGCAGATGCTCATCCACTGAGCTAAGGCCCCACATCTCCTACGTGGAGGATCTTACAGTGCTTCACATGTAGTTACCCATCCAAATGCAAACCAAGGCAGACCCTGCTTAGCAAAGGGGACAAATCATCCTCACTGCCACAAGACCAGCTCCTCTCCCATTCCTCCTTAATATGTTTTTATTTGAAAAGATCAGGATATGTAGAGATGCCATTCAGAGGAATAATGCCCCCCCCCCGCAAACACGATAAAGGGATGTGCTGGCAAGGTGTCAGGATGACCATAGAGGACATCATTACAGGTGTGTTCTGGTCACATTCCCCCCTCCTTTTTATATGCTTTATTGGTTTTTCAAGAAAAATACGGAGCATAGACTGGAAGGACTATCTGTAGCATTGGAATGGTATTCATACAGTCCCACCCTGTAACAAAACCAAACCCTCCCCCACCCCCAATCAAGACCAAGTACCATAATTTACCCACTGTTAAATGTACAAAGATGGATGAAGATACAGTATTATAAACTATAAATTAAAGTAGGGCACAGTTTAATAGGAGAAAATAGTTTTTAATTTGCCTGAGGTGTTTGAGGAATCTTTGTCTTGAGAAACACAATTCCAACAACCTTGCCATCTGGAATAACATAGTTCACTGGCGTGTATTTTTTCATATTTTATATGTGTTGATATTTTGTCCTGTAACATCAGTTGCCAGTCTTGGAAAACCAGGTATGGGTGGGGAAGTGTCCTTTCTTGTCCCAACAGTGACAAATAGAGAGCCTAGCAGCAGTGACACACAGGGAGAAGAGTTCTCTCTGTCCTCCTCCAGACATTAGCTCCGGTGGAGGTAAGTCCAGTGATAGGCAGCATAAGCAATTATTAAGAAATAGTGAGGGCCAAACCACTCATAATGGGGCCACCACCAGTGTTTCCGCTAATTTTTTTCATCAGTAAACAAAATGAGGTTGGTTCTGAATGGCAGTATCAAGGCAGTGTGTGCACATATGCTTTATTATGTGTCACTATAGATACAACACACACACATACAAACAAACACAACCAATAAGTATGGAAGGAAATAAGTGTGTTTTGCAATTCTATTCTATTTAAAAAATTATAATATAAAATATAAAATAATATTTATTCTATTTATAAAACCGGATTTATAGCTTTATAGTTCCAAATTAAGCATGCTAGCTTTTGGGTTGAAGCCGAGCTCTTAAAATTCCATAAATACAACATTTATTCTGTCTCAGTTTTTCTAAAAGAAGTGTCTTGATATGGTGATTGGTTTTGACCTATCTTGGCAAAACCATACCTACTGGGTTAGGCACCTGCTTGCTCGAGTCTGTTATCTTCTTTGCTACTTATCAAGATTTGATAATTCTCAGGGATTAGTGTTAGATTCCCTCAGTAGACAAGATCTGGAATAACTGGATCACATACACAACAAAAGCCTTCAATTAATTGACTGGGAAATATAATCATAGCTGTTTAAACATGAGTCTCTAATAGAATCTTGAATATTTTCTCTTTTTTAGAAAAAAATTCTGAATATCATATTTTAACTATTATTGTTCTCAGCAGATTTTTAACACTCGATACTGATCTCAATAACTCCAAGACAACATTATGCCCAAGAAAAACAGAACCTCTCTTCCCCACCCCCCACCCCGGCCACTTACCCTGCACTCATGCAATTCACTCCTGTGGTGAACCCCTGCTAACTGGGCAAAGAGGCACCTTTTACCGTGGTGATTCTCTTTATTTAGTAGGGGGAGAGTAACTGGCCCTATCCACCCCCAGCACAGTATCTCCAGTGATTGTTGCTGGTGTGTGTCTTATGTTTCTCTTTAGAATGTGAGCCCTTTGGGGACAGGGAGCCATCTTATTTGTTTGTTATTTCTCTTTGTAAATCGCCCTGAGCCATTTTTGGAAGGGCGGTATAGAAATCAAATTAATAATAACAATCCTCTCTAATAAAACGCTTGGTGTCCGTTTGTGCCTGGCGAAGCGCATGCCCAGAACAGAGCCAGGGAGACATGACCGCCAGCACCCGGCGGCCATCTTGGGCGGCCAGAAGCGGCCGCCCGAAGAAGCCGGGTAAGCGGCGGCGGGGGACAAGTTCGGGAAGAGGCTTAGTACAGAGAGGAGCTCTGTTCGCGAGCTCCTCTCTGGACCTTTTGAAAACATGCTTGCACTTCGCCCGGCTCTTGCGGGCTGACTCAGGTGAGTAGGGCTCGGGCAGCTGGGAGGGCGGGAGGGCAGTTCTCGGCGGCCGGGCCGCGGAGGCCCTTATTCCTTTGGGGGGGTGCGGGGAAGGGTAAGTCGGGCAGCTGGGAGGGCGGGAGGGCGGTTTTCGGCCCCTTCCCTTCCTAGCGCCCGTTATTCAACGGGCTAAAATTTACTTGTAAATAAATAATAAGGCACCTCCAGCCACCTTCTTTCTTCTTCCTCCTCCTCCTCCTCCTCTTCCTCCCCCTCCCCCTCCCCCTCCCCAATTCATTAATTTTCCCCTCCCTTGCAGGGAGAAACCCTCCCTCTTTCTCTCACTCTTCCTCACATGTGTCAGGGGCCAAGGAAGGAAGGAGTGGTTCACCTGCAGCGGGGGGAGGTCTCATTCATCTTCCCCTCCAAGTTTGCCATTGGTGCACTGCACAGTGGGAGTGGAGAAAGGAAGAGGAAAGGAAGGAGCGGCTTGGCTACGTTCAGTGCGGGGGAAAGGCAGACATGGCTCGTGGTTGGGGGGAATGTTCAGTAAACCTTTCCCCTCCCCCTGTATGCTATCACATGCTGCACAGCTGGAGAAAATGGCAAGGAAGGAACGGCACGGCACAGTGCAGCATGGCGGGGTGGGGGAAAAGGTAGGAGAAGCTCGCCTATGGCTGGGGATTCCAGGCTTAAGGGCCAGAGGAAGGAGCTCCGTGTGGTTTTACACCCTTGGGCAATAACCTATGGAGAGTGCGCATGCACCCTCATAACATTATCAAGGCGCAAGTGTGCTTGCCACCATTTTAAGTATGGTTCTTGCCATGGCCAGTGCAGGAGAATCAATTCCCTTGCTTGCACAGAGAACCAATCTTCCAGCTCTGGCGCAGCAAGAGCTAACACAGTGGCGGTGACGTAGCCAGACTAAAAAATGCTGGGAAACTACAAATTTCAGTATGTTGGGGCTCATGAAATACCCACATACTATGTGGAAGTATACTTGGAAAACCAAACTGAAGTGCCTGTCTAATTCTCTACTCTGCATTGTAGCATCACTATTACATAAGTTTTAAAAATAAATGGAGAATTTGACTTTTCCAGATACTCTGAAAATAATTAAAGGATATGCAGAGTAAACTGTGTCACCACTTGGAATATATTCTAGTAATTCAGAAAGACAGTTAAAATGAGAGAAAGAGAGCAAGAAACTCCCGGTGGGCCTTATACTAAGGATTTCACACTGATTCAAAGACAAACTCACCATTCCCCCTCCCCCCGCTGGCCTCTTAATTCACCGCCACAGCCCGTCCCAGGCTGATTTTCAGGCCTGTTCGGGCCTGCAAAGATTGGCTTGGTGGCCATTTTGGAAGCTGCAATGCATGCTCAAATGGCCTCTGTGAGGCCTGGCAAGGCCTAGGGCCTCACAGGGACCATTTGAGCACATGCAGTGGCCATTTAATTTTTTTTTTTTTAAATGGCCTCAGAAAACAAAATGGCCACTGCGCATGCCCAGATGGCCTCTGCGAGGCCTGGCATGGCCTAGGGCCTCTTAGAAGCCATTTGAGCATGCATGGTGGCCATTTTGTTTTTGGTGGCCATTTTTTTTAATTTTAAGAAATGGTGCCCCCTTCAAGTGACGCCCGGGGCACGTGCCCTGCCTGCCCCACCCTAGATACGCCCCTGGGGTGCACAGCTGTGCATCTTAGAGGGAACACAGGTCACCAGACCCCACTCTGTTCACATCTAAAATGGGTTGTGGAGATCTGTGACCATGAGGGTTACAGGACCTTTGGGGACATATTTTCAGCAGGCACAGGTGGTTTCAGGGAGAATAGGGAATCACCAAATTTCCCCCCAGCACTGCACAATGGAAAATACTCTTCTGCCAGAGCATTGTTACTCTGGATGGTGACCAATATTTTCAGATCATTTGGTGTTGATCTGGAAAGTACGAAAACACTTTAATCTGAACTTGCAAATAGGACGCTTTCAATTCAAAAGGACTTTGCAGAATCAAATTTACTTGTGAGTAAATTATAGAGAGATCTTCTCCATGGGGAAGGGTTTTGCTATACGTACTGCCATATTAAGTACTGTGTGAAACCTCCATTTTCTTTCCACTTCTAGCTAATTGTGAGAAAGCAATGGAATGGAAAGCATGATGGATGTAGTGTTGGTGGAATTTACATCTGAAAGAAGGGCTGAGTCAAACAGTTCTCACTGAGAACTTTCATCTTGAAATTGGGGATGTGCAAAATTCAGGGGGAGACCCAGGAATGATTGTGGGGAGCCTGAAATTTGCTAAAAGGCCCCAGAGAGGAGCTTACCGATGGGTAGAAATGGTTTTCATGATGTTTCCTTTCCAGCAGCCACATTCTTTGCTGTCACCGCATTAGCAGTGGTGATGGAGTTCCTCCTGATGGCCCCTGGATGGAAGTGGAACAATGTTGTGTCATGTTGTAGTATCATTTCAGGGGCCTTCTGGAGGGGAAAACTACCAGTCATCTTTGTGGGGAGAGCCATTTCCGTCTGAATGCCCCTGGAAATATGTTAGCATTATTCCAGAAGGAAAATGGTGGAAAAAATGGTGGACTCCAGATAAGAACTGCTGAGAGGTGCTCCATTGCTATAGTGGATAAAGAGACAGCAGCAAAGCAGAGAAGTGCTTGGGGAACAAAAAAAGATAGATAGGCCCCCTCCTGAATATTTTAGTGAATTTTATCCCCTATACAAACTGCTAAAATGCCTCTTCCAGTTTTGGATTGGGTTTGTTTTGGGCCATGTTTAACTAAAACAGAAGTGTGGGTTACAGAGATACAGGTGTCATAATAGTAGTAGTAGCAGCAGCAAAGTAGGTGTTCTCATTTTGCCCTGTTCATGTTCTGGACTGCCGCTATTCATGGTTGTTTCAGACTCATCGAATGGAATGCATATCTTTTCTTTCTATATATGTACTTTCATTACGTTCTTCCACCTTTTCTATTATCTCCAGTAAGTATTTCAGTGGAAATCTACCTTTGTAGTAGCGGCACCATTTGGCCAGAAAGCAATCACTCCTGCAGTTGTTCCTTCTTTGTGCTTTCATCCTTAGGTCCATGCTTTTTCATAAACTGAGGTTATTTCTTGATATTCTCAATAGGAAGATCTATTGAAATTTAGTAGTTCTGCAGAGAAATTCCTGAGTAGTACTATTAATTTAGTCAGGATGTCAGCCAGTGACTTTACTCAAGGATTTTTCTTTTGGACATGGAGATCATCTTCCTCTACATTTTTTTTTTTAAAAAGGATAAAATATCTAAATTAACCAGAATTTATGAAACCTTTGAATCCATCTCATATAAAAGCAGTTAATGGCAATATCTGAAATGGTCCTCCAGCGATCTTGCATTTTAATGTTTCTTAATGGTGCTGTAAAAATACAACAGCCAAAATCAATAGTTTCCTTACAGAAATCTCCTGTGTGTAACTATGAATATCTGTATGCAGAGGTGCAAAAATCAAAGATGCCCAAGTGACTTAACCCAAGGTGCCCAAGATCAAGTGACCTAATGCTTTAAGTCACCAGAAGTGACTTAAAAACTGAGTCTGGTAACTGGTTGAAGAGACTAGGAAGCTGGTTGTTCTGGATCTTTGTAGAACCCGGGCTGGCATCATCTCATTGCTGGGATAATGGACTGAAAGTGAAACCACCATAACTGCCTTTACCTCTTATGCTGTCAAATTTTGTGCCATTGCATACAAGATTTGTCAAGTAATGGTGAAGGCTCCCCCTGTCAGTTAGGTAAGGATGTGCTCCCGGTGCGGGTAAACTTCTTTTATCTAAAGGTCACCATGACAACTGACAGACTGTACCAACTATGTTGAATGTAAATATTGGACGATATTGCTGAAATCTGGTCAAGTACCACAATAAAGATATTGAACTGCCTTTACATAAATGTATGGTGTGGCTGCATTTGGAATATGGAGTACAGTTTTAGTCACCGCATCTCCCCCCGCCAAAAGATATCATAGAGCTGAAAAAACAAACCCCAAAATGAGCAAGAATATTTATTCATTCATAAACCCCCCTTTTCCTCCCAAGAGGCATGTGGGTGCTCTTCTCAGAGCAGCCCTAAGTGGAATATCACAGTGTTCACAAGTAGAATATCACACATATCAGTGTAGACAGTATTGAGCTAGATGGAGCAATGGTCTGGCCCAGCATAAGACTTTCGGCGGCCTCAAAATGCTTCCTGTGACCTCAAAGAGCAAGCGATGGAGAAGATTTGTGCCTGGGGCCTTGAAGAGCTCCTAATGTCAGGACAGACATTCTTGAAATATGTGAGCAAATAGTCTGACTCAAAGCAGATATAGAGTCTC
Source organism: Hemicordylus capensis (assembly GCF_027244095.1). Lineage (NCBI taxonomy): Eukaryota > Metazoa > Chordata > Lepidosauria > Squamata > Cordylidae > Hemicordylus > Hemicordylus capensis. Next base: position 29,134,960 of record NC_069657.1, on the reverse strand, counting down.
AGGTGCCTCTCCCCTGGCCCTGCTTAAATGAACATGTAGTTTGGCCCTTTATCTGCACTGTTGCTCATCTTTCTTTATTTCTATTTTCCCCCCTCACTTCCTCTTTCCACATATACTTTTCTTTATTAAAGTTGTGCCATGGAGTCGGTGTCAACTCCTGGTGCCCACAGAGCCCTGTGGTTTTCTTTGGTAGAATACAGGAGGGGTTTACCATTGCCATCTCCCTCACAGAATGAGATGATGCCTTTCAGCATCTTCCTATATCGCTGCTGCCCGATATAGGTGTTTTTTTCTGCAAAACATACCAGCGGGGATAGCCTTCCTTATTTTGAACCAAGTCTTCCCTGCTCCAGAATCTCTCTTCAATGCTGGTGTCTAAGTTTTGCCGTTTTACTGACACCCCTGTCTTTGAGATGGTATGTCAGCAAGCCAAATAAAGAGAGCTAAAATGGAGAGGGACAGTCGGAAGGAAAAGGTGGGCTCGGAGATGTCCACTTCACAGGTAGTCAGTTCTTTTTGACAGAGATGGAAAATAACAATGTCAGGGTGGATTTACTCATTTAAGTCCATTGTGCCATGGTGCATCATTATAGCACAGCATCTAAGCTCTTTGAGCAGGAAGCAAGGAAGGAAGCCACACCAAGTCTCTACTGAGGGTTGTTTCAGAGCAAGCTGAAAATACTAGGACACTATCTAGCCTAAATATTATGCACAATTAGAGTGCTTTCAGGAGAACAGGTCTTCTGGTAGCAAGCATGACTTTCCACCTTTACTAAGCAGAGTCTGCCCTGGTTGCATTTGAATGGGAGACTACATGTGTGAGCACTATAAGATATTTCCCTCAGGGGATGGAGCAGCTCCGGGAAGGGCATCTGCTTGCTTGCAGGCAGAAGGTTCCAAATTCCCTCCCTGGCATCTCCAAGATAGGGCTGAGAGAGTCTCCTGCCTGGAGCAACCGCCAGTCTGTGTAGACAATGCTGAACTAGATGGACCAATGGTCTGCCTTGGTATATGCAGAGGTGCTCTTAACCCTGGACATCCAGGCCAAAGTCCAGGGCCTCCACACCCCCTGGGGCCCCCCAAATCCACTTTAGTCTGTTCCAGCTGGTGTGGTTGCCATACCACTGGCCCACGCTTCACCGAGAGGCCGAGCATGACTGTTACCTGCACCGGGCGCTGAGCGTGACCACTGCTTTAGAGACAGAGGAGGGAGTGGGGAAAGAAATATGTGAGATGAGAATGTGTTAGATTGCGTGTTTAAATGTTTCTGCGAATGCATATTTGCATAAATAGACCTGTTTTATCTTTTTACATTCTTGTGAATTCAGTTGCTGTTTGTGCCCTCAAGAACCCATGTGTTAAAAATACTGCATGTGTCACTGTGTGTGTGTGTGTGTGTGTGTGTGTGTGTGTGTGTGTGTAGGAGGAGGATGCTTAACTTGTTGTGAGGGCTCCAAAGGCCTTTAGGTCCAAGCTCCACAATTACCTAGGTGCACCTCTGGATAGATGGCAGCTTCCTACGTTCCTATCTCATGGAGCCAGCCTTTAGTTCAGACATGCAAGAAGGAGGCGGAGCACCGAGTGAAGTGAGGGGTGTTTGTGCCCATGCTCCTCCCTCATGTGAAGAAGATTGTATGAACTCAGCTCCTTGGCATTTGCTTGCATAGCAGCCGCTCAGTTACATAGAATAACTTACACAGTGGTGTATTTGGACACCATTATTTATTTATTATATCTGTACACCAGCCCAACTCCTGACTCTGGGCAGTTTACAGCAACCTAAACAAATTAAAACAGAAATTAAAACCATAAAACAATTAAAAACCACAAGTCTAGTTAAAAAGCATGGGTGAATAAATCTGTCTTTAAAGCCCTTTTAGAAAATTGTCAGAGAGGGGGAGGCCCTTATTTCAGCACGGAGTGCATTCCAGAGTTTTGGGGTGGCAACAGAGAAGGCCCATCCCTGTGTAGCCACCAGATGAACTGGTGACAACTGTCGACGAACCTCTCCAGATTATAGTGAGGCCAGATGACCTCATTTCCTTCATGGAAGCTGAGTTCTCTCTTTTAAGAACATAAGAACAGCCCTGCTGGATCAGGCCCAAGACCTATCTAGTCCAGCATCCTGTTTCACACAGTGGCCCACCAGATGCCTCTGGGGAGCCCACAGGCAAGAGCTGAGGGCATGCCCTCTCTCCTACTGTTACTCCCTTGCAACTGGTATTTAGAGGCATCTTGCCTCTGAGGCTGGAAATGGCCTATAGCCCTTGGACTAACAGCCATTGGTAGACCTGTCCTCCATGAATTTATCTAAACTCCTCTTAAAGCCATTCAGGCTGGTTGCCATCACACTGCATGGCAACGAATTCCATAGATTAATTATGTGCTGTGTGAATTGTATTGCCAGTTATATCACATTTTCTTTGTCCCATGGAACAGGACTGGAACCACCGAAGACTGGGGTCACTCTTCCCCGCACGATCTGATCCTGGGTTCTGTTTCTTGGTCATGCGAGAGTGTGACCAACAAGACCCAGGAAGCACTCTTTATATATCATATATGCTAATTAACTTGGATGTTCTCACCGTCACTAATGGTGTTAGAATAACCACTCTCTCCTTATTTTATCCTCTTTAGATAACTTGGAAGAATGTCACCCTTGCCCTCACTTACTTATGTTAGGCATTTTGTGCTCATCCCCTCAGTCTAGAAATTGTCTAAGAAGTGTAGAAATGTGAGAGCACATCTGGTAATTGAAAAGATGAAAAAAGTAATAATAAAGTGATCACTTTGAAGCAACAGTGATGAAGATAATGGATGATAGCCAGGCAGGCCATATGCACTCGGCGGACAGAATTAATCATGGGCTCCACAATGCAAAACAAGAACGACAAGTCCAATAAAACATTTAAAGACAAGAAGGAATTTTAATTTTAAGAGTTCTAATAAAACAATACAATAATGAAGATAGCCAAGGCTGATCCGTGCACATAGAATTCAAACAGGAGACAAATTAAAGCTATACGCAATATATAATTTGCACCTTTAATACGTTCTAAAATGAAATATTGACTAAACAAAATATATATTGAGGTAACACAAACATCCCTGAATTATTCCAGAGAGTTTAGCCCCAAACAAATCCATGATATGAAGTAAGAGACAGAAGTTGAAATGGTATGTAATGATTTTTCCAACCTGCATTTAATAAAAGAAGTCTCTAGAAACCTTTGCAATTCCATTTAGTTAGACTGGAATTAATAAGATAAGACGTAGTATTAAAGAGGTGATTAATGGTGCAAAATTATTTTAAAGTGGTTTTGTATCTTGTAGATATATTTTCATTAAGCTTCTAGCTATGGCACCGCAGGGATCCTGTTTTTCTGCTGCTGGGTTTCTTGCCTTTCCACTAGAGGTTCATTAAGGGCTGCTTCACACAATACCCCAGTGCTCTTCCTTGTAAGGCCTGCGGGCCAGTGGCAGTGGCCCCACCAACCCCAAGGGTGGCTCCCCGACTAATTGTAAATTGGGCCTGTGGGCAGTTTGGGCCAAAGCTGAATACTGTGCACAGTCCCCCGGCTGCCTGTGGAGACGACCCTTCTGTGCTTTGCCTATTACTAGAGGGAAACAGAGCCCGCTTGAGCTCCTGCACCACCTTGGAAGGCATGCATACATGGGATGCTAGGAAGTGTAGTCCCTCCCAGTGCATTCCTCCTGGAGCCCTTAAGAGAGGGCTCCATCTCTCTTAAAGCGCCCTCCCAGCACTGAGCAAAATGCACTATTGTGCAGTCAACACAGTGAGAAATGACTCTCACATTGAAGGTTTTTTGCCAAAGTGGCCCCCACTTGAAGATCACTGCATTACACAGTGGTAGGCATGTGCTCATCATCAAGCTAGACATGGGAGGAATCATAGTCGATCCTGGCTTCCAAGCATGTCTATCTATATCACACATACTTTTGCAAACAATCATACATTGTGTATATGAGTTTTGTTAATGGGCACTAGTAAACCTTGATCTGATGAAGCACACAGTAGGCTCGTTCACACGACTGTTGTGAGGTGGGTACTACTACTACTACTACAACAAATATTTCTATACCGCTTTTCAACAAAAGTTCCAAAAGTAGTTTGCACTGAGAAATAATAAATAAATAAATAAATAAATAAATAAAATAAAATAAAGAGAGATCCCTGTCTCCCACAAAGGGCTCACAATCTAAAAAGAAACATAAGATAGACACCAGCAACTGCCACTTGCTGGAGGGATGCTGTGCTGGGGTTGGATAGGACCAGTTGTTCTCCCCCCGCTGGTGGGTAGGAGTTCAAACAAGATATTAGTCTGTAAGCAGCGTACAATCATCTCTGCTGGACTCTGCCAGTCCAGCCAGCACACGATCCCGGTTGGCAGCAGTCCTGCTCCCATGGAAGGTCCTCCCAAAGCTGGGATGAATTCCTAGTGTCCCTTTCCCTGGCAGCAGGATGGAAAAGCTTCATAACATCAGTGACTGCCCTCCCATTGGCCACGAAGGAACAGGAGGTGGATGCAGCCCTGCTGAAGCTGCTCCAGCTTCAGGAGCATAGAGTGTGCTTCGAAGGCTAGTGCATCCATGGATGGTGGCCACTGCAGACACAGCTGTCAATGGTGGCTGTGTAGGTGGGGTGTGTGCTGAGTGCTGGTAGCCCAGGGAGGAGTAGGGTGTGGGTTCTCACAACCGGACAATTGGCCTGGTGTCCCCCACTGCCCGCCATTTCAGATACAATGCACTGAGGAAGAGAAAGAAGTAGCTCATCATGTGCTGCCACCAGGACAGATGGTGAGTTGTGGAGGTAGGACAGGTGTCAGAAGGCAGCGGATGTAGCTGCTTCAATTTGCCTCATTGTGAGGCCAGCCCTGCTGCTGATGACATGCTCATCATGACCCAGCTAGGATCACGCGGAGGCCTTGATTAAATAAACTGGTGGCTCCAAATGGGTGTGTGTGTGTGTGTGTGTGTGTGTGTGTGTGTACATATTGTCACATGATTTGTGCATTTGCAATAGCAAGTGCTGTTGAGTGGAGCACATGCACCGTTCTTTGGCTGCAATGAGAATAAAGGATTGTGTTCTAACAGGTAAGTAGCAAAATAACTGTTGGGGAAACTAAAATAGAGATTGCTGGAAACCCTTTTTAAAACATCAGACTGGCAACGTTTTGTTACATCTACATGCATTAAGGGACTCAAAGAATAACCAAATTAATAGTCGCAAATGAGTGACTATTAATTGAACAATATTAGGCGTGATTATGGCTGTATTCTAAACAGTCATATGCCTTCATAAAAGAAGAAGAAGGGGGAGAAAAGGGAGCCTAAATCCATGAACAAAGCGATCAAAATAAACTTGAAAGTTAAGGTAATTATGGAGTTGAGTGAAAAATAATAACAAAAAATGTAATAACCCTAAATAATGGAAGGGGAGGATGACAGTCAAGCTAGATCAATGTACGCGCATGACAGGGTAATGCCATTTCAGATGTAAGAACAAGGTAGGCACACAAGAGTCTTGAAAAATACAGTTTTCAACAGAATAATACAGTACTTGATACAATGAGGGAATGTGACAACAAAAAAGCCACTTTGGAGGGCTCTCCCCCTCCCCTGTCGACCCCCCCAGCACAATCACTCTAGTAGGAACCAGTTAAGCACTTTTAAATACCTCTGATGTCAACACGAGAGAAGGATTCAGGTGGATACTGCCGTGCTTAACTCTTAGCAGTCACTCAACTCTCCCACTGAAACCAATGGAGCATAAAGTACTTAACTTTGACTGGGTGTATTTCTTTATTTCAGCGCTCCTAACCCCATTTCCCTATACCAATACTCAAAGCATCATGCAGCAGCTGTTCAACATATTGAACAATTACCAATTTAAAATGGACTCTAAAACAGCATTTTCCTAAAAATGTACAAAACAGCTTAGTGCAGTCTCTTTCAAAATCTAGTCTTAAAAGGCATCACCGCCGGTGGTGTCGTGCTGCAGGGATAGGCAGGGATGTAGGCCTGGGTACTTTCCCCCTTCCAGGGTCTCAGCAGGAACACAAAGCCCTTTGCTTTCTAAATGGGAATCATACGCTGCTCTTGCTATTCCAACCGTTTGTTACATAACTAAATACTGGACTACAATTGATTTTATTACCATTCCTCCTGTCTTCTGTTACAAGGAGTAACCTCTACCCTGTGTGGTTGGCAATCCAGACTGCTCTTCTGAGTAAATCACCACATGAGGTTCAAGCTTGGTAGGATTAAGAAACTATCCTTGTTGCAACAGAATTCCCTGAATTATTGCGGGGTGGCGGTGGGGTGGCCACTGGGGTGGGTGTGGCTATGGAGCAGTGTTCCCTCCAACATGGATTCCCAAATGTTGTTGACTACAACTCCCAGAATCCCCAGCTGCAATGACTTCTGCTTGCGGATTATGGGAGTTGTAGTCAACAACATCTGGGAAACCCTGTTAGAGGATGGAGCATGGCTATTGAAGTGGGGGTTAATCGACAGGTTCAGGGTGGAACCGGACCGGCCTCGAGTTGTAGTTCAACAACAGCTGGAGAGCCACGTTTGCCCACCCCTGATTTAGAAGCCTGTGATATTATTCCAGAAGGATATGATATGATTCCAGATCACTGTGTCTATTTTTTAAATAGCCACAGAATTTCTTTTTTTAAAAGCCTTTTTATGGCCTGGAAAATATTAGTGTATGCTATATAATATTAGTGTATGTATAGGGGAGGGGTTTCTTCCCAGGATATTGCGGAGAGTGCTGCTTGTATGACTATATGCCTGAGGGGTAGACATTGTGGGTGTGCTCTCAGTGCAAAGAACTCCTGGCTCAGGGGAAAAGTTCATTCCCCCGAAGCCAAAGTGGTTGACCTAGAGAAGCTTAGGGAGGCAGAGAAGTATGTGGGTAAGATCCTCGGGGACGTGATGGAGGCATCCCACTCTCAGGCTGACAGCTCCTCTGCTGTCAGAGGAATGAAGGTCTCAGGGAAGGGGGACATCAGTCTGAGGAAGAAGAGAATGCTCCCCCAGAAGGGACCCCTTTCTTGGGTGATGCACCCATATCTGTTAGAGGCATAGAGAGATGGATTTGTGACCCGTGTAGACAACATGGTGACTTGCTTGCTTGGTGTGAAGTTTGTGGACATCACACAGCCTCTAGATAGGCAGTGCTGGGGAGGAGTTAGGCACTAAGATACATTTGAGGGGAAGCAAAGCCTGTACAAAAGGGATGGGCTACACTTGAACCAAGATGGAACCAGACTGCTGTTGCTTAAAATCAAAAAGGTCTCAGAGCAGGTTTTAATATGACACCTGTGGGATCGCTGACAGGAAGCGGGTTGTATCTGGTTCAGCAAGCAAAATCCGCAAAAGTGTGAATGAGTTCCTTGCATCTGTCTTCATGGCAGAGGATACTGACCATATACCCTCTCAGGAAGTGAGTTTCCCTGACTTGGAGGCTGAAGAACTGGGCCAATTTGAGGTGATGAAGGAAGATCTTCTAAACCAGGGATTCTCAATGTTGAGTTGCCAAATGTTATTGGACTTTAACTTTCATAATCCCCAGCACCAGTGGCCTTTGATTGGGGATTATGGGAGCTGAAGTCCAATAACATCTGGGAAACCAACAGTTGAGAATCCCTGTTCTAAATTATCTTGAAAGACTAAAAATTAAAAAATTGCCAGGGCCAGATGGCATCCACCCAAGAGTTCTGAAGAAACAAAAACGTGAAATTGATGATCTGGCAAAAACATGCAACTTGTCCCAACAATCAGGCTTTGTACCAGAGGACTGGAAAGTAGCCAATGTAACTCCAATTCTCAGAAATGGATCCAGGGGGGATCCAGGAAATTACAGGCCAGTTCAGTTCTCTGCCGGGTATAGAAAACATACTTAAAACTGTTAAACATAGAACAGGTCTTGCTGAAGGAGAACCAGCATGGCTTCTGCAAAAGCAAGCCTTGCCTCACTAACCTTTTCGAGTTCTTTTAAGAGTGTCAACAGGCATGTGCATAAAGGTAATCCAGTTGACATAGTATACTTGAATTTCCAAAAAGCTTTTGACAAAGTTCCTCACCAAAGGCTCTTGAGTAAACCTAGCAGTGATGGGATAAGAGAACAGGTTCATGTGTGGATTGGTAACTGATAGGAGGACAGAAAACAGAGAGTAGGTATAAATGGACAGTTCTCTAAATTGAGGGAAGGAAGAAATGGGTTCCCCTGGGGATCAGTACTGGGATCAGTGCTCTTTATGGTGAAATCCAAAATAGATGGTGAGGAGCTCCAAAAGGACTTCTCCAAATCTGATGAGTGGGTGACAAAATGGCAAATGCGGTAGGATCTAAGAAGTTTAAAGTGATGCATATTGGGGCAAAAAACCCTGACTTCACATATACAGAAGGATCTCAGTATTCGTGGGGGTTCTGTTCTCTGCAATTAACGTGGACCTGGAAATTGCAAATACTGAATCATTGGGGCAATGGGATCGTGGAAGTTAGATTCCTGGATGTTGGGAAAATGTCTTTAAAATTGGTAAAATGTCCCTAGAAACTCAGAGGGGCATGGCCTACTGTGTTCTGTGGGTCCCCAGCAGTCCAGCAATGCCCCCCAAGAGTCTCAAATCTGCCATTTCTTGGAGAAAAATTGCATTTTTAAAAAAGCGTTAAAACAAGGTGGGGGGGAGGCTCCTGGGCACAAAATTGCAGCTGGGAATGATGCCCAATGTTATTTCCAGCCATCCCTGATCCACAGATATGCGAATCCCCACCCCTATTTCCCACATATTCTGAGGTTGAGTGTCAATTGCCTGACTATGGATATGCTAAACCACGGGTGCTGGATCTGTGAGTAACAAGTTCCTCTTGTACACTGATGGGTTCTGAGACTGTCACTCTCCAGTCACTGACCAGGAGAGAGATCTTAGGGTCGTGGTGGACACTGGACAGCTCGTTGAAAATATCGACTCAGTGTGTGGCAGCTGTGAAAAAGGTCAGTTCCATTGGCTAGGGATCATTAAGAAGGGGACTGAAAATAAAAATGCTTATCTTATAATGCTCTTATATAAATCTATGGTGTGGCCACATTGCATGCAGTTCTGGTCACTGGACAAGATGCAGAAGAGGGCAACCAAAATTATTAGAGGCCTGGAGCACCTGCCTTATGGGGCTAGGCTACAGCATCTGGGACTTTTTAGTTTAGAAAAGAGGCAACTACAGGGAGACATGATAGAAGTGTATAAAGTTATGCATGAAATAGAGAGAGTGAACAGAGAGACATTTCTCTCTCACACACACAACTCTAGAACCAAGGGTTATCCCATGAAACTGAAGGCCAGGAATTTTAGGACCAACAAAAGGAAGGATTTTACAACTCATAATTAATCTATGAAATTCTCTGCCACGGGATGTGGAGATGGCCACTAGCTTGGATGGCTTCAAAGGTGGCTTAGACAGGTCTATCAATGCCTACTAGTCTGGTGGCTATAGGCCACCTCCAGCCTCAGAGGCAAGATGCCTCTAAATACCAGTTGCAGGGGAGCAACAGCAAAAGAGATGACATGCCCTCATCTCTTGCCTGTAGACTTCCCAGAAGCATCTGGTGGGCCACTGTGTGAAAAAGGATGCTTAACTAGAAGGGCCTTGGGCCTGATCCAGCAGGGCTGTTCTTATGTTCTTATATTATCATGAAATGTCCTGAGTCATTATTACCAATACAGAATTTGTTTTATTAATTAATTTGAAAATGGCTAGGTTGTTAAGTGAGAGGATTGACAATGAGAAGCCTGAAAAGTGAGACAACTTTGTGGGGTATAAACTAGGCTGGGAGTCTGGAATTCCAGGGCCTTTTTTCTTTTAGGGTGCCTTTTTCTGACAAATGGTATTTTGGGAGGAAGGGAAGCCCTCTCAGTTGGCTCTGTCCCTCTCACTTGCTTTTTCATTTTCTCTAACCAAACATCTTATTTCTGCTGTGGTGATTAGCATTTTAATTTTTGCAACCTATTGATTTTGCTTGATTAGCTTTATTTCAAATGCTCTTCCTTTTTTTCAGGGAGGATCTTTTTCTCAAATATTCATCAGTCCTAAGCTGGAGGGCCCGACTAGCCATAATCCTTGCTTTTTGCCCTATTCTATTTTCCCGCACTTGTCTTGAGGTGTTTTCTGTCTTCTCATAAGTTCGGAAACCCTATAAATTGTTTCCCTAAATAATTAATAGAGGGCCACTAACTTCTGGAGATTCCTGAAGGTTCTCCTGTCTGAAGACAGGTAGATATCAAATTTTAATTGTATTTTATGACCTTGTGCTATAAATATTTTTTCTATATACTTTGATTTTTATGTAACTGTGAATTTTTTAAATACTGTCAATTGCTGGGAACTGTAGAGCTTTCAAAAGATAAAAGCAGGAGGAACGGGGAGGACATAAATTAACTGCCTAGTTGGATAAAAGCTTATTGTTTTGTATTGAAAACAATTGTTTCTTTCTCTGTCTTATCTCCCTTTGCTTTCATATAGTTCCACTCCGCCCCCCTTTACTTCTTGTGTATAATGCCTGATGCCAAAAATAAACCGCTTTAATTTGTTGCAGTAAAACTAGTGTGTCAATACTCTGTAAGCTGGTGTATGTTTGTCTGGCTGTAGGGGTGTGCACAGACCAGACCAACTGCGAACCAGTCGGCTGTGAACCAGGATGGTTGGAGCACTTTGAACGTGAACTGTTTCAAGCTGGTTCGAGCTGGTTTGCCGACCCAACCAGCCCAGCTGGTGGGTTTGACCAAATCATTTCAGGGACCTGCAGTTTGGTCCAAATTCAAACCGAATTCAGACTGAACCACTACAACCAGTCCATACACACCCCTATCTGGCTACTTGTTCTTCCATCTGTTTAGCCCACTCGGGCAAATTTTCTATTTGCTCCAGTGGGCTAAATATTCAATTTTCATCTGGCACTCTGTGTTGGGATGAAGGGGGAAGAGTCTGGGTAGATCACATATGAAGCCTCTGAGCACATAGGCAACTCAGCAGACATAGCTACAAAGAAACTTGAGGGTTCATCCCCTTCAGTGTTCTACGACGACATCTGCAGCAATGAACACACATACATTAGAGTGTGTGTTCCAAAATGGCGCCAGACATTTCCATTGCTCCTTGGACATGTGGCACCATTCAGCTTTTAAAAAGTTTCTCCATAACTTTAGAAAAGAGTAGCCTCCTTTTCTGCCATAAGGAGCCAATTGCCTATCCATTTCCAAGCACAATTCAACATGCTGATCATTGCCTTTCAAAACCTGTAGGTCTAGGATAGCTAAAGGGCTTTCTCTTCTTGTTTGAAATGCTCTTCCACTGAGGTCATCTGATGAGGTCCGGCCTGTGTATCTGGCCACCTTCTGAAATTCAGTTTCTGGGGACACATAAGAGGGCCTTCTCTGTTGTGACATCTAGAAAGTGGGACTTCTTGCCTTGAGAAATACACTAGGCTCTTTCACTGTCTGTTCCATCCAGTGGACCAGAGCCTATGAGATCTGGGTGCTTTCCAGATTAGACCCTGCAACCGGGTCACAACATATCTCTGAATTGTGCTTCCACACTTCCTGTGTGGTGACACCGCAGTCCCGACGCTGAACACAAGGTGCCATTCACATGTCAGATGCCTTGTTTCAAATTTAATCGCTGCAATTTAGTGCTATGACGTCATTTATCCAGCGTAAAAAAAGGTGGGTTGGGGGGGGGGTTGTAAGTTTTTGTGAGACCGCTCCCCCTGCAGGTTTTACATTTTGAGTGCAATTTGCCTAAATGAGGCATTTAGCCGCTTCTGAGCAGCTAATCTGGAAAGTGCCCTGGAAAGAGGTAATGAGGTGAGATGAGACAGTTTTCAGCACCACAAACAGCTCCATGGTATAAGCTGGTTGGAGAGCAGCACTGGCAGAGGAAGCCACCCAGCGGCCCATGTTCCTCCCGCTGGTGGCCCCCCACCATGCCCCCTACATCTGACGTCAGATGCAGGGTGTGTAGCTGGCTCCAGGCACTGTAATGACCTGCTGGCCGGCTGCCCACTTGCTGAGAACCGCTCTCTTCAGAGGGGACGGGAGAGCCGCCAGACGCAGTCCGACAGGAACAGAGACAGATCATAGTCCCAAAACATTGCCAAAAGTCTGCACCAGGAATTCCACAAATGTCAGGATCAGGGGTGAACACAACCGCAGTCCGTACAAATAAATAGGCTAGGTTTCGAGGTCAAGGTTGCTCACGGTCAAGGCTAGTCACCACGGACGTTGTTTCCAGCACAGATCCAGACTGCTCAAAATAGTTTGTGTGCTGAGAGTCCCAAATTTACTCTTCTTCCATTAGATTCATTAGATTTAGGATGTTTCTGAATAGCTTTTAGATCCCCCCCCCTTCTCTTTTTTCTTCTTCTCTCCATTCACATAGGACTTAAATCAGATGAAGGATGACTTGGTAGCGGGGAAATTTAAATTCTCTCCAAAGAATATAGTTTAATGTTTGGGATGGGTATTTTTACTGCAGAACACAGAGGATGTTTGAATTACTTATATTACCTATATAGCAGGGTTGGTTCTCCTTTCTTTATCCAGCTGGTTCCCTGGGAGGTTCAAAATTCCATATGGATGCCTAGATTTATATTTGGTGTGGCTAGTCAATAATTAAATATCTCTTACTCCATGTCTATCTATCTATCTATCTATCTATCTATCTATCTATCTATCTATCTATCTATCTACCTACACACACACACACACACACACACACACACACACACACACACTTACACATACTATTACTACTTTTGTATCTTCTTATACATGGGTTTTTATGATGGATAAGATCTTGTTTGTAAACATGTATGTTTGCTGGAATCTCAGAGATGTAACATTTTCTGTTTTTACTTATAATACTAATAAAAGCATTTAAAAATTAAAAGAGAGAGAGAGAGAGAGAGAGAGAGAGAGAGAGAGAGAGAGAGAGAGAGTCCCACCCATCACTGCAGCTGAGCCTTGTCAGGGAGATGCAACTGGGTCAGAGCTGGAACACCTGTTCTTTCCGGCCAGCCTTTCCAACGTGCAATATTCCTCCCTTTGAGCCTGCACTCTGGCCAAATGTTGCTGCCGGGGATCTGGGACATGTGCCTCAGAGGTCTTCAAGTGCCTTGGAGGCTTTATCAGGAGGAGAAAGGGAAGGAGACAGAGGAGCCTGCAAGCCTGTCAGCTCCGGCTCTGCTAAGTCAACCAGTCTCAACCTGCTCCCCTTGCTCTGAGTCTTCATCTGAGGAATCCTCCTCCACAACCCCCATGGGGGTCATCACAGGTGCAGCCCCTGATTGTCAGTGGCCCGGGTTCTTTGAGCCTGTCCTTTCAATGGTGGTTCCGCCCCTGGAGAGCAGCCAGAGGAGGACTGAACTCTTAAACAGCTCAGAACTCAGGCTATCCCTCCTCGGCTTAGCCTCCCCACCTTGAAAGTGGCTCTTCAAGGGACAGCCTTCTGGTCTGGTGTCTGGCACTCTCCTACCTTTCCAGCTCATCTGGTGTGGCGATTGCTGAAATGTAAATATCATGGAGTGCAAAGGTGTTGGAGGAGACAGCCCTTCAGTGGGCTCAGGTATTGAAGGTGCCACATTGGGGACCTTAGGCTCTGTTTTAGGGGCTTCCAACTCTGGACCTCTCTCAGGCTCTGGCCTGGTGTCAGGGCCTGGGACTGGATCCGGTGCTGAACCTTGGGGACTCAAAGCCACTAGCCATGGTGAGTGCCAAGCTCACTGGCACTATGCTTACCGGGATAGAATCTGCTTTGCATGTAGAAGGTCTGAGGTTCAGTTCCTGGGATCTCCAGGTAAGGCTGGGGAAAACTCCTGCCTGAAACCTTGGAGAGTTGCTGCCAGTCAGTGTAGACAATGTGGAGCTACATGGCCCGGGGGACCTGGGTTATTTATACCAAGCAGAATCTAGTAACTATTTCCCATAAATGGTAATTTACTTGGGAATCCACTTTATACTATGTCAAAATCTCCAGGAGGGTGCAGTTTTTCAATTAGTCACTAAAGAACGAATAATGGGTGGCTAAGGCTATGGTTTATATTGTCCATCTTGAATACTGGACAAATATATTCTGTACCAAGGATAAAAGAAGAGCACTTATTGATCCATCTTCACCATGAAATGTAACAAATACAAGTAGTATACATTCAACTGCACAAGGCTTCCAAGAATTGTTTTTAAAAGTCGTTCTAGAAGATTTGCGCAGCTGCTTATTTCGATGAGTAAAGCCTGCCACCCCTTCTTGCCTTTGCTGCACTTTAAATGGCTCCCACCCCTTACCCCTGCTTTAGAGAGATTCCGTGGCCGATCTGGTGAAGCACAAAGATCTTCTGCTGTCACATCTCCTTTGGGACCATTCATTGGGACTAATAAGGTATCTGGTGGGCCATTGTGTGAAACAGGATGTTCGACTAGATAGGCCTTGGGCCTGATCCAGCAGGACTGTTCTTATGGGCATGCAGAGAGCCAGTGTGGTGTAGTGGTTAGAGTGCTGGACTAGGACCGGGGAGACCCAAGTTCAAATCCCCATTCAGCCATGATACTTGCTGGGTGACTCTGGGCCAGTCACTTCTCTCTCAGCCTAACCTACTTCATAGGGTTGTTGTGAAAGAGAAACTTAAGTATGTAGTACACCGCTCTGGGCTCCTTGGAGGAAGAGCGGGATATAAATGTAATAATAATAATAATTAATAATAATATTTTCAAAAATGAGGGAAACCCCTTAGCTGAAATTCTAGCTTCATCAACAAACAATTCTGGCAACTTTCCAGGAACGAGGGGAAAAAACCACCGCAAATTGCCTGGTCCATTAGCAGCCCTTGCAAAGGCTGATTTTTCTTTCCTTGGTGTACCTTGGTTACCCATATGTTGGGTAAAAGTGCTGGGTAGGATGATGCCATTGGAGCCTGTGCCTGCCTCCCACACGATCACTTTCCCCTTCTCCGACCTGGCTTTCAACTAACACACAATCAGAAATCAGGAGCACGGACAGTTCCAGATCGTGGATAGACATTTGTCCTACCCAAGAATTGTGTGAACAAGCCACGCCCCTGTTTTGTCTTTTGAAGAGATGCTGGGAATAGCTTTAGAAAAGTGTAATGTACACAAACTTGGGTATCTAGAAGTTAAACCCCTAAAAGGGGGTGGTAAAGGGGAGGCATCAGTGGTCAGCATTGCTGGGCTGGCACAAGGCCCAGCACCCTCGGCCGAGCCCACCACCAGTCCCCAGGACTAGCTGTGCCCATAGCCTCTCTGTGCCCATAGCCTCCGTGTACTGGGACAACTTCATTCATTGCTCAAGCACAGCTTTAGTCTCGATGTTGGTCCTTGTTGTTTTATTGCATTTGTAGCCACTTTTGCAACTTGGATGTGTGATGATTTATCTAAGTCACACAAGATCTCGCATTTCATAGCTCCGTAAATCTGCATTGATGAGTGCCTTAGGTATGCAAATGAAAACAATGCTCTTTCCTCTAATCTGGTACAAATATTTATATTTTAAGAATAACTGAAATGGTCTGCACCCCAGACTCAGCACCCCAGGTAACTGCCTGGGTTGTCTGCCGCCCAATCTGTCCCTGGATTTAGAGCCACACCCTCATCAACTCACCAATTCAATCCTGCATTTAGTTGGGGAAACCTGATCGGGGAGGAGAGCTGGTCTTGTGATAGCAAGCATGAATTGCCCCCTTTGCTAAGCAGAGTCTGCCCTGGATTGCATTTGAATGGGACACTACATGTGTGAGCATTGAAAGGTGTTCCCCGTAGGGGATGGGACTGCTTTGGGAAGAGCACCTGAATGCTTGCAGGCAGAAGGTTCCACGTCCCCTCCCTCGCATCTCCAAGATAGGGCTGAGAGAGACTCCTGACTGCAACCTTGGAGAAGCTGCTGCCAGTCTGTGTAGACAATACTGAGCTGGATGGACCAATGGTCTGACTTGGTATATGGCAGCTCCCTAGGTTCCTATGATCTTATATTTCTCATGCCTTCAAAATAAAATGGAAATTTGGTTGCGGTTTCCGATTGCCAACCCTATCAAAGCACAATCTTTAGTTGAGCTCTTCAAACAGTTCTTAAGAGGCCCATTAAAAACATTTGTTTCCACATACCATGCAATGCCTGTGGCAGGAACTAATCTTGCAGAAAGCGAGACTGTGGCTGTGATCCTCTTGCACACGTGTTTGGTAGCAAGCCCTGGTGAACTCAGTAGGGCTTAGAAAGCATTCGTAGGACTGAGCTGAGAGGCAGGCAAGGCAACCTTTCCCAGGTCCGCATGCACTGAAATAAAAACCAGCAAAAGATGCACTGAAGACATATAATTTTGATCACATTGGAGAGCCCTTTCCTCATCCCCTACACACACACACACACACACACACACACACACACACACACACACACACACTTGAGCTTTGCATTTTTATATTTAAGTTTATAGAACAGGCAGTAAGAGTCACATTTGAAATATTCCTTATTGCCATCTTTCTGTGCATGTTGAGAAATGGGAGGATTAGGGGAGAGGCTGTGGGATTCTTGTGTTGAGAGAGAGAGAGAGAGAGACTAATTTCCTGGTTTAAAAGGTGACAATTTGTCTATGCAGCCAAATGGTTCTGTCAAGGCATCAGGAAATTTGGGGACTTGAATTCAGAGAAGATGCTTTCGAAAGCACAGTCTGCCTTGAGCTCCTTGAAGTAGCCTCCGAGAGCCAGAACTGATGTTTTGTAATTTTGCCTTCTCATCTGCTTGGGTTTATCATCGTCGTAAATAGGGATAATGACAGGGAGTCAGTCATTTCCACGTAGATGCCAGTTTTTAAGTAATAATAAGCTCACAGCAGGTTCGATTTGGTCTGCACTGAGAGTACCTGGGGTTATTTTCCCTTTGCTTTCTTATGGTAAATTATCTCAAACCACCAGGGCCCCGGCAGTTTCTCTCTCTGCAAAAACAGAGGAAACGAACAGTCAGCACTCCCTGGTACACTTAAGAGAGCGGATCACACTCCTTTGTTGTTTTTCTATATGATATTTTGGCAGTGGGGGTGGGGGGAGAAATGCTGGATACCACCCATTCTGGTGCAAACCTGGCTCTGATCATCATCATTTTTTTTAAATGCAAGCTAATACTGGCCTCTCTCGGTGCCCCCACCCAATTCTCCTCCTCATCATCCCAAGCATCTCTTGTCTGTATTGCAGTCCCTAATGGGAAAATTTAAAATCAGTGTTTATGATAATGCCCTTGTTCCCATGGACACCAGAGCACTGCAGAACCAAGATTAATGGAGGACCATTGAGACTGGTCCTAAAAGATTGTCCCTCTTGGGTATTATGGTCTGTCATGCAGCATCCATTAGCTGTAGAGTAGAGGGGTCCCTTTTGTCAAGTTGGTATCCCTGGGATTGGACCGAGCCACGGCAAGATGGCATTATCATAGCACATCAACAGATCATCTCACCACTGCTTCAGGCATCATAAATTGGACTTATAGCTCAGCTGCTGGCATAAATAAGTCCCTTTGATAGTTAGTGGAAGACGTTATGACACTCCAGGGTACAAGAGGGGACATTGGCACTGTCATTTTTTTCTCTCCAGCCCTGGCATCCCGGTGCCTCTGATCTTTCTGAAGATTCAGGGCACGCGCTCTTCATTACGGTTTGGGCACCAGAGACTTGTTTTTTTTTTTTTGCAAGATTAATGAGCACCACGGAAATTCTCCAGCGCATCTCGATAATTAAGTCTTTGTTTATCAAAAAACAAGTTATATTAGGAGCAGAAAATTCGCAGTAATTATTCATAATTCTAACAATTCAAGTATAGCTACCTCATTTGCCTGGGTAATTCTGCTTTTTAATTTCTTGCATACATTTGCATATTAATTTTGCCCGTCGGCTGCAGCAGACTTTGACAGTTTGTTACTATGTGATGGTTTTCACAGGGGTGCGACTCAGTTGGGTGGCATTTCGACTGGGTGCAATGATAAATTATGAATTTTCTAATTTGCTGCATAATGAAGTAACCCCTTCCAGCCCAATTAAAAAAGAAAAAGAAAAACCAGAAGCAAAGATGAGGTTTGTGTGTATGTGTGTGTGTGTGTACACACACACACATATATAGAGAGAGAATTTAATATTTTTCCTTATGTTGTCTATTGCAGCCTTCCCCAAACTTTAAAAAGCAGATGACTGCATTTTCAGCCTTTCCAAATGATTGTTCCTTTCCATACATCAAATGTGATTCATGTATCCCTAGACTATATTCATGTTTTAAATTGGCCACTTCTCAACCTACAGGACAATCAGGGAAGATAGCAAAGAAGTCTGGGCTACATCTTTGATGCCCAATTTGGACTGCAAGGATGTGTGCGTGTGTGTGTGTGTGCGCGCGCGCGTGCATGTCTGTCTTGGTATCAGGAAAAGAGGCTTTCAAAGGAGTGAAATAAAAGATGTGTGTTTGTATTGCCGACTTCCACAAGAGACAATATTGATGGTGTAAATTAACTGCTAAACTCTAGTTCAGGCTTCCTTCTCATGCAAAACGGTTGCAGAAAGAAAAAAGAAAATATTTATTATTTCAGTGTCGTTAATGATAAAAGAGGAAGATCTTTAGGGACTTAATTTGTGGATGAGAGTGGGGAGGGCTTAGTTTAGTATTTTTTAAAAGTGTTTTGGGTGCAGTTGGTAATTTGATGCTCTTAATGCAGCACTTAGGCAAGAATAAAGCAAGCACAATTGCAGGGTAGAAATGGTGAGGTTTCATTACACAATTGCACGTGTGCCGAAACACTTTAGGAAGGCTGCAGGCTGGCTGCCATGCTGACTTTAAACCAATCTGAAATAACCCACCCAATATGGGTAGCATGATGCAAAAACTATAATTAGGCAACAACGCTCCATTTTTAACATCAGCCGATTCCTGCGCCTTTTGCTGTTCTTTAAAAACGCTTCATTCTTACCAGTATTTTTACCAGCATCTTACCTTGGGGGTGGGGGAAAGCAATGCTGTTTTATTTTACTGAGGGCTCCAGAAGAACCACACAGCCATCTATCACAGAGGATTTGACTCTAATACACCACAACCAAACCCGGGACAAGACATTGATGAAAAACAGCAACAAAGTCTATTTTGTGTACCTGCGAATTCAGTCCACCCAAACAGCAAAGTCCAGAGCAGGAGAACGTTGTTTATTTATTGTATTTATATACCACCTCATATAAAATCTCTGGGCAGTTTACAATTGAACCTTAACAATTAAAACTTTCAATTATAGAAAACAAATTAAGATAACTATCAGTAAAACTTCAAAACATTATAAACTAAAACATTATAAACTAAAAGCCCAATAAAAATAAGTGCATTTTCAAAAGTCGCTTAAAAACAGCCAGAGATAGGGAGGTATTGATTTCATTTGGCAGTGTGTTCCAGAGTCCTGGGGCAATCCTAGAGAAGGCCCGGTTTTGGGTCTCCACCAAAAGTGTTGGTGGTAACCGCAACAGGACCTCTCCCGATGATCTTAATAGGTGCCAGGGTTCATCAAGAAGAATTCTAAAATATCCTTCAGGACTTTCTATTTTATCTAACACATTTTAAAGGTGTTATATATAGGTAATAATAGCACTTTGTATTTTGTATATGCCATATCGGTAATAACCAGGACTTTGTATAACTTTAACACAGGCCTTGAAAGTTCTTGGTTAACATGGCAGTGCTGTGGGGCAGACATCAAGCCTAATGCGACACTGATGAATACATGGACCCTCTCTTGAACTTTTCACACTATATGCCCACCATGCATGGATGTCGCTATAATAGAGATGGATTCAAAGAACCTGGGCCCCCCCAGCTCCTGAGGGCCCCCCCACCCCTCCCTATTTTCTTCATTATCTCCCTCACTCCGAGGGGCCGCTGGGGAGTTAATTTTAACAAAACGAACGTATGTACGAATGTATGTACGAACGTTTGTACAAATGTACGTACGAGTGCACTTACGTAATATGCGCTCGCATGAATGAACGTATGTACGAATGTACGTACGAGCACACTCGTGTAATACATGCTCGCATGTACGAACGTATGTACGAACGTACGTACGAATGTACATCTGCCAGTTCCTGGAGATCACACCACCGTAAAAGGCACAGCTATGGGGGCAGCTGAAAAGATGGGAATGCTAGCTCAGGGGTTCCCAACTGGTGGTAAATTGTACAATAAATTGTAGCTGGGGATGTTGGGAGTTGTCGTTCAGCAACGTCTGGGGTACCACAGGTTGGGAGCCCCTCCGCTAGCTGAAGGCAGTGGCAGCTGGTATGGGTGGATCGGGGTGGTGGTGCTAAATGAGGCTCAGGTGAGGCTCATTCTCACTCCTCTGGCCCCGCCCCCAGTTGGCTTGCTCTTCCTCACTGAATCAGGCCATGGCGTTAACTCTTTGCGCTCAGGCTGGTTGTCATGGGAATTCAGAGGAAGGCAGCCATTCTAGGAAAGACTTCTTGTCTTACAGGAAGAAACAAGTTCGACAAGAAGTACAGGCAGGAAGCAGCCTCCAATTAGGATCACTACTAGCAAATCCTAGTGCCCCCTACTGGCTGGACACATTACTGCAACATTTCCACACACTGGTCATTTGCCCAGTTTCCCAACCTGGCAAATGATCAACCTGTGCACAAAGGGTTAACTGAGGCGTTCTTACCCCTGGACTTTGGGTACAAGGTCCAGGGCCTCCGCTGCCCCTGGGGCTCCTCAAATCCTCTTTAGTCTGTCTTGGGTGGTGTGGTAACTTGGTGGAGCATGATGATGATGCTTACTTCGCGGGGGTGGGGGCAGGGGCTCCAAAGGCCTTTAGGTCCAGGTTCCAAAATTATCTAAGTATACCTCTGAGGGTTTATGCTGGGACATGGCAAGGAAGAGTGAGACAGCGGGGACGGGGCAAGAGGAGTGAGAATGAACCTTACCTGAGGCTCACCTGAGGCCCGTTTACCACCTCCCTGATCCACCCGTACCGGCTGCTGAGGTATTAATTTACTCAGCAATAATCTGCCTTTCGCTGGCTTCTAAAGCAAGGTGTGTAATAAGTACATTGACCAGAACAGTTTCCTTTTCTTAGGGACAAAACAGAGAGAGTAATTTGCCAGGGACAAGTTCCAGAAAATAGGGTTTGCTCCCGGCAAATAGGAACACTTGTAGCGTATGTGCAGAGAGCAAGTAATCCCTGAACAAGGATTACTGAACAAGTAATCCCTGCTCACCTCAGTGCACCCATGCAGCAAACAGGCCACATGCACACAACAATAAAGGGAGTATTCAGAAAGCACTCTGCTGCTGTCGCCAAACTGCAGAGCACAGATTGCTTCAGTGGCACCCAGCACAGAGGTTGTTCCACAGTCTCAGTGGCTGACACAGTGGTGGTTGGTGGTGCCTGTGGTGGTGGGTGTGGAGCAGAAGACGGAGTATATATTTAATGGCAGGTCATCCTCGCTGCCTGGGATCCTGAATGGATAATAAGACGTTCACTCCACCCCCATTGCTAAGCAATCATTTCAGGGTCAGCACAGTTTTTGCCATGCTCCTGCTGCTGATGATCCTGTGTGACAGCCATCTGAGGGGTCAGCACAGGAAGATTTTGCTGTGTTGATCCCTCAAATGGTGGCCACACAGGAGCATGGGTTAGCTGACTAGTATGGGTGGGGTGAGCAGCTTGTTGTCCTCTCAGGATGCTGGGCAGTTGTGGCAGGAACATTCACCTGTCATGAAATATATACTTCCATTCCGCCCCCTTGCCCCAGCCTCCACCAGCTGACACCACTGGGTGACGTATGGAGCTAGAATGCACTGGTACAGCAAGAGAGCAGCCTAACAGAACTTCCCAACTAACTGCACCAGTGCCATTCTCCCCTTCCCCAGGAAACCATCGGTGACACTCAAAAATATGTCCTTGAGGGTTATTCAGCCCTTGGGGGACATATTTTCAGGTGGCACAGAGGGCTTCCTGGGGAAGGGGAAGGCATCATATATTGCTGCTTCCCCTCTGCAGTTAGTGGAAAGTTCTGTAGGCTGCTCTATTTCTGCACTGGTGCGTCCTTGCTCTATATGTCAGCCAGCAGGCCCCAACAGCGTGCGCCTGTGCACGTCACACATTCTGTTTGTGTAGATCTGCCCTTCAAAAATGTGAACGTAACAAGCACATGTGTGCTACAGCTAGATTTATTTTATTTACAAAATATGCATGCTACTTTCCAATAACTGTTCCCAAACTGGTATATAATATTAATTTTAAATGAGACTCTAAAAGCACTTAATACAAAGCATAAAGCTGTTAAAAATAACTACTAATAAATACAGTGGAGTAGAAAAATTACCTCTCAGATGTCGAACAGAACAAGACCATCACATTGGACCAAAGTAGACACGATGAGGTGTAGAAGATGAACATTGGAGGCTGCCTTCTGCTGAGTCAGAACATTAGTCCATCTAACTTGGTTTTGTCTGCTTTGACTGGCAGCAGCTCTCCAGAGTTTAAGAGAAGTGTTGGAAATTCTCTCTGGTGAGAGAATCCCTTTCTCAATATAGCAGAGTGTACAGAGGCACAACACAGCGGTAGATTAGTTAGGCATGCATGTGTGCTGAGAGTAAAGTAACTTGGAGCCAATTCATAGTTTCAAATCAATATAAAAGGCATTTATTAAGGAACTCCATTCTAGATAGGAAAGTGAGGATTTAGGATCTCTGATCTATCTATCTAACTAGATGCAGATGGATTCTGCATCCTCTCTGCACATTTGGTGCAGGGAGAGGAACTTGCCATGTTGCAAGGTAGGCGGGCAGGTAGAGAGAGAGAAGGAGGAAGGAAGTGGAATCCCCTGAGATTAGCAATCTACATTTCAAATCAGAGCAGTGGAGAAGTGATGACAAATGTCTTGACCCTCTAGCCCTCTGACTTACTAGTCTGTCCTCCACTGTCTGAGGCAAGAGACAGCGCAAAGTCCTTTAACTTTCCAACAAGAAGGACCCTTCCCAGCCATACCTGGAGATACCAAGGATTGAATCTGGGACCTTTGGCAACCAAAGCCTCTGCTCTGCTCCCATTAAGGGAGGGCCATTCCCTTGCTTGACATATTTTCTAGTCTTCAAAACAGCCACAAGGAGCAATTTGGATCAGGATCAAGTAGTTTGGCCTTCAGACTGTGACACACACAGAGGGTCAAATAAAGATCCAAACAAAGAGTTTCAAAGCTCCAGGGCAATTGTAGAAAGGCCTCTGCCAAATGTAGTAAAAGTGGTAACCCAAACCTTGGTGTGCCTGAGGCAATGCTCCAAATGCCACCTCTGTGCTCTTGCACACCACCTTTTTTTGTCTGTGATGGAGGCAAACCCACTGTGTGGAGGAACAGCTCTCTGTTCCTCCTAAACCTTTCCACCGCTGCCTCCAAGTGGACTTTTGGTATGGCTGGGTCCACTACAACAGCCCTTAAAAACAAACAAACAATCCCTCAGTAGTGTGGAAAGAGCCACCTAATGGCGCAGTGGGAAATGACTTGATTAGAAAGCCAGAGGTTGCCATTTTGAATCCCCGCTGGTATGTTCCCCAGACTATGGGAAACACCTATATCGGGCAGCAGTGATATAGGAAGATGCAGAAAGGCATAATCTCATACTGCATGGGAGGAGGCAATGGTAAACCCCTCCTGTATTCTACCAAAGACAACCACAGGGCTCTGTGGTTGCTAGGAGTTGACACCGACTCAACGGCACAGTTTAGCCTTAGTGTGGAAAGGCTTATAGGTGTGGGGTGCAGACAAATCAAAAAGGTTCTTATTTTTTTTCTTAATATAACAAGGAAGATTTACTTTTAAGAAAAAATGTTCAAATAAAACATTTCTTTGACAGAAAAAAATTACAAACTCAAAACAGTTTTTTACAGAGCAGGTCAGGGGAAATAAAAAGCCAGAAAAAAATAATCACTACCTGGCTCTATACTGGTCCCTACTCAGAGCCCTTTTGCATTTTCTTAATTCTCAGCTTCACACTTGCTGGTCAGACTCTTGGTTCTGATTATGACACAGGTCTGGGGCTCAGTCCAGCCAGGCGCTTCCTTTTCTTCCCCTGATTTCAGCTAGGCGGCTTCTCTTCTTCTTGCTGGCTGCTCACTCTCGGCATGGATTCACTTCACTCTAGCAGACTTCCAGACTCTCTTCCTTCTTCTTCAGCCTTCAGCTCTGACTTGCTCCAGCAGACAGACTCTCTTGGCTTCGCCTTCCAGGATTCTGTCTCTCAGGACTCTGTTGACTTCACTAACTTCACTCTCAAAACACTCCCAATATATACAGTTCCGCCCCGCCCCACCACCCGGCCCAACAGTTTTTTAAGCCATGCAATTAGAACAAACAAAAATTCCCTCCATTTCTTGAAATCTCCTTTCCCTCCAAAAATCAACGATCAAAAGGATAAAACAAAAGTGAAACTACAGAAAACCAAGAATGGGCTTTTGAGCCTGCCATCCTTCTCCATGCGCAGGGATTTGCAAGCACAGAAATCCTATTTACAATACTGCAGAATTTTTATAAATATAACATAACACAATTCATTTACCAGGGCTTATTTACAAGAAGAGGTTTGGGAATATTAATACATGATACGGGGGCTTATTTACAGAAACCCAAGAGGTCTAGGCCTCATTCCTTCAGACACTACTTCAGTAGAAGTGTGCATGGAAATGTTCCCGAACACCCACCTCCTCCTCCTCCTTGCTTGGTGTGCAATAGGGGTGTGCAAAAAACTGGCTGGCCTGGTTCGAGTCTGAACCAGACCCGAACAGAACTGGGCCAGTTCAGTTTTGTTCCCCATCGACCCTCCTCCCCCCCAGGATGCATTTTGTTTTGGGGCGGGGGGGTTGCAAGTCAATTTTTTAAAGTTAGTACTTATGCCCTCTGGGGGGCTTCTCTGTGGCCGTGGGGGGAGGGGGTTCCTTGGTGGTCCTGCCGCCAGCCTTCCTTGTGGCAAAAATCACCAGGTTTGGGTGTTCTTCGACCCTTTCCGGGCCTTCCCCCTTTGCGGTGGCCATTCTAGAGGCTGCCATGTATGCACAATGGGCTGCTGCATGGCCTGGGTCATGACGGCCATTTTGGAAGTCCATTGTGAATGCCTGGTGGCCTTCAAAATGGCCACTGTGGTGGGGGAAAGGCCGGAAAGGGCTGAAGAATGCCTGAACAGGGTGATTTTTGCCACAAGGAAGGCCAGCAGGGGGAGGGGCTACCTCCGCTGACCCCCGTGGCATTTGAAAGGTGCCTCTCACTGTCCCCCAGTGCTGCCCTCTCCAGCCTCCACTGCTTGCAGGTGGAAATTGCCAATGCACACATTTTAGTATTTCTGCCTTTTCAGGTTCAGGAGTCCTCCCTCCCTGCCTCCCATTTAAAGAGCACAAACATTTCTAATCTCCACTTTTAAGAAAGTAGAATCCATCTCAGGTTGTTTTCTTCCCAGTTTTTTTTTTAAATCACAGACACAGCATAATCCCAAATTCAATCCCTGACATCTCCAGGTAGGGCTGGGAATAACTCCTCCTTATTCCCTGGAGAGCTGTTGCCAGCCAGTGTAGTGTTGGAGATGAACTTCCAGTGCATCGACCTTTTGCACCAACTGTCCTAATGACCACTAGGGGCATTGGGAGTAGAGACAGTGAGTCAGGGTCTCCCTATCCGTCCCTACTCTATGACCCCTGAACTGACTCTGCAGCACTTCCTGTGCTGAGACACAATCCTTCCTTTCCTCCTAGAGAGCAGATGGAAACATCTCTCTCTCTCCTTACCTATCCACTATGTAGTCCTTTAGATTAGAGATAGGTCTTTCCTATCTAAGTGTATTTAACCAATAAATATTTAGTGTTTAGTCATACAAGGATCTCCATGTCTTTTCTTTAAATAGCTGCAATATCCAAACCATCCTCTGCTACCTACTCTGTAACTGGAGTGTGTGCTCATTCCTTAGTGCTCTGCTGTTTTACCTATTGTGGGTAAAAATCAACAACCTCTAACATGTAGATGATGCTGAGCTAGATGAACCAGTAGTCTGATTCTGCAGGAGGCAGCTTCCTGTGTTCAGCCATATGATATATATCATGTAACACTGTTTTGTTGTAATGTTGAGAAACTATCAAAATGCAAAAAAGAAAAGGAGGAGGAGGAGGAGGAGGAGGAGGAGGAGGAGGGTATTGTGGCACTTTACAGTACACTTTTGCATAATAACCGTTACTAAGCATTACAACAAAGTAGCCCTAAAATACATGACAGAATGGAAGTAAGGGGGGTGGGGGAAGAAAAGAAAAGAAATCCAAATTCTCTCTCAGACTCTGCCAAGTGGACAAGTACACCTTCCTGGTAAAGAATATATAAATTACAAGTTTTGGAGTTTAAGTCTCCATGCAAATGACACTTGTGAACAAGTTGCTCCAAAAAGGCAAATACACCAATTAAATAGCTTAGATGGCTTTAAAAGAAGATCAGACAACTTCAAACAGAAAGAGAGGTCCAGCAATGGCTAATAGTCATTATGGCTATATGGAACCTACATGTCCAGAAGCAGTATATCTTTAAATACTACTTCTAATCTCAAGAAGGTATTCAAATCTTTTCTCAGGCAGGTGTCCTCAAAAAGATAAATATAAGAATGGTCTTGCCAAAGGGTCCCATCCAAAAAGGAAAAGCCATCAACTCTCAAGAAGCCTATGCAAAATATCTATCTACCAGAATGGTACACATGGAATTACCCCTGCTTCTTAGGATTAAAAAATAGGCAAGCACTATAAGGGCAAAGGAGATCTGTTCTGCAAAGTCTTATTTTTATGCAAATGTGTAAGAACAGATCACAAAATTATGCATTCTTGGTGGAGGGATTTTTAATTCTCAAAAATCAGATTTCTTCTTTTCTCTCTCTTCGACATAAGGTTTTCACCTTTCAGTAATAGGGAATTCAGCATCTCCAGGAACAGCTTCAGTCAAAGCTGGCCTCTCTCCAATAGAACCCTCCAATAGAAAACTAAATGCCAGAAATGATCTTAGCCTTCTTTGCACCATCTAGTTTTCTTTATGAAGGAAATCCTTTTGTAAAGAGATTGGAGAAATATCCGTTCATGTGAGCTCCTACCTGCAGTAAGGTTGCTAACTCTGACTGAAGCTATTCTGGAGATCCCCCCTCCACCGCTTTAATATTTTTCATGAGATGAAGCTCTAAAATCCCCAGGATTTCTTTCAAAAGTTACCAGGAAGTTTTTCAGACGGGACTTTTAAAGCCCTTTAACTTGCATCTCCTCTGGAATGGAGGGGGTGCGTTCACGTATCGGTCAGATTTATCCTGAAGTCCCTGCAGGTTATTGAGGAGCAGCTCACACACAATTTGGGTTTTTCACTGTGTGTTAGAGTGTAGCCCAATTTATATCCAGGGTAAAAAAATCCACTATCTGCATTGGTTTTTTTGGGACAACTTCGCATTAAAGCCTCTCAGTAAATTCGTGGTAAAGCCAGTGCTGTGTGTAAAAGTTCTTGGAGATAAAACGCCTATTCCTGGAGACACCAGGTGAGTTACAATGAGTTCTGCTGGAGAGTTATCATGCCAGAAAAGGGAAGGAGAGAGACCATGCCATGAAGGAAGGCACCAGGGGTTTAGACTGCATGCATAGTAGAGAATCTTGTTATTGTTGAGTTGGCCTTTATAGAAGTTTGTGTAATCTTTAGGATAATCCGTTAGAACAAGTCCTAGATTAATCACGAATCTCCTGTAATCTCATCTCCATTTGAACCCTCGACCTTCTGCAGTATCCTGCCTCCATACATGTGAGTTATCGCGTGCTCTGGAAGAAACACATCCTTTAAAAACTAGTTGGCTTTCTGTTTGAGTTTGACACTTAAGGGGATCTTAGGATGCTCATTAAAATGCCAAATAAAGGAAGAGGAGAAACCTCAAATGCCTCTGGGATGAACTTTACTGGCCTGCTGCATTTTGGCAAGGTCTTTATCAAGGTCTCTAAAAAATATAAGCATACTGAAGGAAGCCTGCCTGTCTCCACTCCCCAGGAGACCTCACCGGGGCAGCAAGGAGGTATGCTGCTGCCCTGCAGGGCCGTTTTCCAGGACACCACGGGCACGGGAAACGTGGCGGCGGAGAAGGGGAGAGCATCCCTGCCCCTGTCCTTAAAGTTACCCCCCCACCTTCAATCCAGCAGTTGCCGGTTCCGTGCACATCAGTTTGGGGAAAGGGAGGGGCTATCTCCACCCTGCTCCTCCTCTTTCCCCTCTGATGCTTTGACACAGGCTAATACCAGACGCCCTGAAACAGCCTCCATGCAGCCATTTTTCTCCTTGGCATCCTGCTGTTCTCCTTTAACTCCCCTTCTGTCCTTTCCCCTGCCAATTGCCTCCTCCATCCCCCTTTCACTGCTCCAGGTCTGTTCTGTTCTTCCCCTCCATGGCCCCATCTTGGTTCCCGTCTCCATGCCTTCCCTATCAGACACTTCCTTCAAGTCATGAGAGGAAGCTCCGTGGTGTTGCTCAGCAGCCTGCCCTTCCCTTCCATCTTCCATCTTATTCCCTCTGGAGCTTGCAAGTGGGCCGATGACTGCCATGGTGGACTGTGTGAAGCCTGGGTCTGGGGCCGCAAGGGGGTTATCCCTCAGCAGGGATGAGACACCCCGACACATACAAATAATTGTTTACTTCACCATGTTTATTACATCTAAAATGGAACATACAACAAACTGTATGGGAGACAACACATACTAAAAACCTGTATGGAGCGAGCCACACAACCAAACCCAAAAGAGCTGCTCCATGTTGTCGCTATGACTAGAAACCAGTCACAATACTGAGCAAATGTGATAGGAAAAACAACCTGGCATGTTCCAAAATCCCTGAAAAGTTGAGAGAGAGAGAGAGAGAGAGAGAGAGAGAGAGAGAGAGAGAGAGAGAGAGAGAGAGAAGCCTGATTCAGACAGAGTGTACAGATGTCTGTACACTCGTACAAGTGTTGGTGTGAATGACCGTATTGGGGGTCATTTTAAAAGTGAACCTGGACACAAGCCCTTCAAATGCCTGGTACAGACAGGAAGTGTACTTCTGTACCTGCATTTAGCAGAACATGTGAATGACTGTACCTGTGTATAGATCTGTACCTGTGTATGCACCTTATAACTGGAGGGTAGGGATGTGAAAGGAACCGGTTCGGAGGCCCTTTATGGATGCTCTTACTCCATCCCCCAGTGCACCCCCCCACCTGTGTGCACCAGGCAGTTCTGGGTATGCTGCCACCCCACAGGACCGTTTTTCAATACAGCACCAGCAGGGGAAACGTAGTGTTGGGGGAAGAGCATCCTCCCCAGTCCTTAAAGTTATCCCCCCACGCCTTCAAAACGGCAGCCACTGGTTCTGTGCACATCCCGACTGGAGGGTTGACAAATCTAACTTGCAGTTTGCTGAGGCGGTACGGTCCAGACACAGGTTTATCCCATCAGTCACAACTAGGCCAAAGTGGCCTTCTTGCAAAGTTCCCTAACCTTTAGGAAAAAGAGTGACTCGGTTTTTTAGTGTGTGCCTCCTCCTGGTGTCCTCTGGGATAAGGGGCTTTATGATGTATTCGTGGATGAAACGAAAGGAACACTAAAGAAGAAGAGAACGGTCCTGTTATGGCCTATTTTTATGGAGGACATAAACCGATCCCTAGATATACAAGCACCATGGGGTTTTCCTTCCTTCATGACAGCAGCATATTCTCAACAGCCAGTTGTGGATGGAGCTGTAGAACAGAGCAGTTCTGAATTCCTGTTAGGACTGAATGGGGATGAGAGCTATCAGGGTGGAGAGAAACAGACTGACTAACTTGAGTTATCCTTTGTCTTAGGATGCCACCCAGTTTGTGTAAATAAGCTTTTTGGAAGCCTATTGTTCCCCAGCCTCCAGTGCTGTATTTTACAAGTAACCTTGTAATTTGCCACCCTGTCTTTATCAACCCACGGCACTTTTTTCTTCTCTTGGAAGCGAAAACTACTGTTAACTTCTTGTTTTGCTAACTTAAAAAAAGCAGGTGGGAGGGAATTCCAAGACAAATAAACCTGATTAGGGAGGGATCTTGCTTTTAGGGGAAGGGGTGTGTGGAAAAACAAACTCTTTATGCCACCAAGAGAGAGATAAATACAATCAGGGTTCAATAACTGATTTGGTACACATTCATAAAAACACATGGAACATGTTGGAAACAGGAACATGAAGAGGTCATGCAAAGAACGAGTGAAGCTGATAAATGCTTTAATCAATTCAGCGGATAATTCTAAAAAAAAGAAAAGAAAGAAAGAAAAAGAAAAAGCAGGGAAAAATTATTTGCACTCTGAGCTTCCTTATGACTCAGTTCCCTAGAAGTTCACTTCAGTCCCAACTTCCTGGACTCAGTAAGGTTAATATATCTCCCGCAGAAAAGGCAGTTGGAGATTTTTCGTTAAAGGGAAAGACGAAGAGGTGGAGAGGGATTTAAATACTTGTATCATGATGATTGCCACTAGGAGGCAGTGTTTTCCAGTTATTCAAAATGGAGGAAGGGAAGAACCAGGTATCATTTGAGGCTGGATAGACAATAGTTCCTCCCTGCCACCGCCCCCCCCCCCGAGAGTTTTAACAAGGTATTGGAAAGAGCAATGGCTCCTCAGGGTATGTATATCCATGTTACTTTTGCCTCTGGCAAACAGGCCTTGCAGGTTTGGTCTTGTTTCAAAAACCTGGCAAAACTGTTTAACCAGAGGCAATTGCAACATAGACAGCTGCCATATACTGAGTCAGAACATTGGTCCATCTAGCTCAGTATTGCCTCTAGACTGGCAGCAGCTTCTCCAAGGTTGCTAGTTAGATAAGCCATGAGAATGAACCCCACTAATGAACAAGGAAAAAACAAGGGGAACACGGGTAACAGACAAAAACTATATAACAAAACCCATGTATAAAGACAAAGGTAATAATGACAGAGGCCCAACGCAGGTAGTGACCAGATTGAACATATAATAACAAATCCCACAGGCACCCATGTAATGACTATCAATAAATACAGAGATAAGGGCTGAACAAGCCCCACACAGTGAAGAATGTAAATAAATAACCGTCACTCGAAAGCTGGTCATAAACGATGATCTGGATGGTGCTGCTGTGCCAGAAGACAGTCGTCAAACATGCAAAGTGCTGCACTCTGCACAAAAACCTTCGCCTAAAAGGCTAGGCACAGAAATCTTGAAAATAGAGCTGGAATCTTGACAGACTTCCTAGGTAATGGTCTGTTTCATGAAAATCTTCATTAGAAGTATAGTAATCATAAATCTAGGAAAGCTTTGTCACTAAAGGCAGCAACTCACCACCGTGTCTGCTCGGACATGCTATGTTCCTAGTTATGTTATTATATGTTCAATCTGGTCATTACCTGCGGTGGGCCTTTGTCATTATTACCTTTGTCTTTATACATGGGTTTTGTTATATAGTTTTTTTCTCCAAGGTTGCTGGCAGGAATCTCTCTCAGCCCTATCTTGAAGAAGCCAGAAAGAGAACATGGAACCTAGATGGTTTCCCCAACCTGCGGCCCTCCAGATGTTGCTGAACTACAACTCCCAGCATACCCAGCCACAATAAACTGTGGCTAGGGATGCTGGGAGTTGTAGTTCAGCAACATCTGGAGGGGTGCAGGTTGGGGAAGCCTTACAGAGCTCACACATGTAGTCTCCCATTCATATACAACCAGGGTGGATCCTGCTTAGCTAAGGGGACAAGTCATGCTTGCTACCTCAAGACCAGCTCTTCTCTCTATCAATGTGCAGAGAAGCAGAACATTGAAGAAAAAACATACAATGGGAATATAACTTTCCAGTATTTATCCCAGAACCCATACCCCAGAGACTGACTCATAAATGAATTCAGATGCATAGCATTAGAGCGCTGTGATGCTGCACCCCAGGGCTGCTGTGGATGTCAAAGGCAGCCCTGATGCTATTCTGAAGCAGTGGATGTGGAAGCTGCATTTCCCCAGGGATTCCCCATGGCTGCCAATTTTTGCATGATTGCAAGTGTCGATGATTGTTGCCTCCCAACACCTACCAAAAAGACCGCCACTGTGAAAGACTGAGGGAGCATACACACCTACCCAGTTCACTAGGGAACGGCTTGACTCCACAGGCATCCCTTCCAATATTGCTTCCACCACCACAGCAGCATGGCTTGAGAATGCTAAGCATGGACCACAGCTGGGTAGGCCTTACATTGCCTCCAGAAGCAAAATGTCTTGTACTGTCAGCAGTACAAGTATGCAGCAGAAACGAGGCCAGAAGTCCATGACAGGGCAGAATGTTGGGTGGAAGCCAGAAATCTGGAGGTACAGATCAGTGTTCCCCTGTAACAGGGATTCCCAGGTGTTGTTGACTACAACCAGAAGCGTTCTTATCCCTGGACTTCTGGGTGGAAGTCCAGGGCCTCCACACCTCCTGGGCCCCCCAAATCCTCTTTAGTCTGTCCCGGGTGGTGTGGTCACCATGCCCCACCACCAGCCTACACACACTGTGCCCGGCGGCCAAGAGTGACTGTGACCTCTGCCAGGCGGTCAAGCGTGACTTCGGCCAGGGGCGAGTGGGGAAAGAAATATGAGGGATGGGAATATGTTACGTTGCGTGTTGAAATGTTTCTGCTAATGCATATTTGTATAAATATACCTGTTTTATATTCTTACATTCTTGTGAGTTCAGTTGCTGTTTGTGCCCCCAAGAACCCACGTGTTAAAAATACTGTGTGTGTCATGGTGTGTGTGTGTGTGTGTGTGTGTGAATGCTTAACTTGCAGCAGGTGAGTGTGTGTGGCTCCAATGGCCTAAAGGTCCAGGCTCTAAAACAGATGCACCTCTGACTTAACATAAGAACATAATAGCCCTGCT
This sequence comes from Hemicordylus capensis, assembly GCF_027244095.1. Taxonomy (NCBI): domain Eukaryota; kingdom Metazoa; phylum Chordata; class Lepidosauria; order Squamata; family Cordylidae; genus Hemicordylus; species Hemicordylus capensis. The sequence continues at coordinate 29,101,955 of NC_069657.1, read as the reverse complement.
GGATCAGGCCTAAGGCCCATCTAGTCCAGCATCCTGTTTCACACAGTGGCCCACCAGATGCCACTGGAAGCCACAGGCAGGAGTTGAGGGCATGCCCTCTCTCCTGCTGTTACTCCCCTGCAACTGGTACTTAGAGGAATCCTGCCTCTGAGGCTGGAAGTGGCCTTTAGCACTCCAACTAGTAGCCGATGATAGACCTCTCCTCCAGGAAGTTATCCAAACCCCTCTTAAAGCCACCCAGATTGTTGGCTGTCACCACATCTTGTGGCAGAGAATTCCACAAGAGAATTCCTTTAAGGAATCCCTTTTGACTTCAATCCCTTTTGACTTCCACAATCCTCAGTGGCAATGGCCAAGGCCATTGTAGCTGGCAATTATGGGAGTTGTAGTCAATAACATCTGGGAATCCCTGTTACAGGGAACACAGGTACCGATACAAGGTCCAGATGGCTCCTTTAAAGGAAACGGAGCCCTCTTGAGCCCCTACTCCATCTTAAAAGGCATGCACAGAATCCTGGGAAGTGTAGCCCTTCCTGGGGCTTTCCTCCTAGAGCTCTTAAGAGGGGGCTCCATCTCTCTTAAAGGGCCCTCCCAGCACTGAAAAAAGTGCAGTACTGTGCAGAGATCAGCACGGCGGGAAATGGCTCTCACATTGAAGGTTTTTTGTCCAAGTGGCCCCTGTTTGAACAATAGTGAGGATCATTGCTCTTATCAATCCCACCTGTAACATGGTGAGTGGCTCTGAGTGCCTTCTATGTGCTGCTGGGGTGTGGTGCAAAGCTGAGACATTGGCATCATTTCCAATTTGGCCAGGATGTATTGGCTTCCCAAGCATCATTAGGGGAGTACATCTCCAGCAGTTGAGCAGGGGATGAATCCAGAGGTGCACCCAGGTAATTTTGGAGGCCGGATCTAAAGGCCTTTGGAGGCCCCCCACTTGCACCATATGATGCAAGTTAAGCATCATATTTTAACACGCAGATTATTGAAGGCACAAACCACACCACTCAGGATGGACTAAAGAGGATTTAGTACATACAGACAAGCATGTCCAGTACAAGAACTGAGACAATGTGATGGCAAAGCCCCAGCACTCCTGACACTGGTAGCCATCCTCTATTGTGGAGGACCCAGCTTTTGTGTGTTTCCTCAGCATCTTCTTCCCAGGCGGAAGAAGATGCCTAGCTAGGCAACATGTCATTCCAGCATACGACTGGAGTTAGGTGGCTGCGATCTTCTTGGAGTGAGCCCAGCACTGAGTGAGCCCAGTGCTGGCTCCAGGAGCAAAATGCCTCCCATGGACCATCCTCTCTGTACTGGCCCACCTCACTGCTGCCACTGATGACCACTTGACAATCCTGGACCACTGTCCAGAGGGAGAGGGTAAGATTAATGGAAACTCTTTCTCCTTCTCTTCTCTTGTCTCCCTGACTGGGTACTCGGAGAGAGGCAACCACAGCAAGAAGCAGAATCTCAGGGTCAACAGTGGGACCCTTCCTTGTGGGTAGGTGCCCAACAATGCCAGCCACTGACATTGGCCCACACTGATCCTACTAAGGACATCAGAGAACTCTGTTGAAGACTTTTAAATTTAGCCCTTGCTTGGGAAGCATCTCAAGGGAAACTAGACATCCATGGACACAGTCCTCATCATCTTGAAAAATTTCACTTGAACCATTCTGCCACTTAAATTTGCTGAATGCACTACCATTTTATACCAGAATATGCTCAGGGAAAGGTTTATTTATTTATTTGTTTTAGAAGAAATTCTGAATATAATCTCCATCTTTTAACTGTTATTGTTCTCAATAGACTTTTACACTCAGTAATCAGATCAATAATTCCAAAGTGGCATCATGCCCAAGGAAAACAGAAGATCTTTCTCAGATTCACATTTACTATGATTCAAGTTTACCACATATGGTAATTCATCACAAATATGAATAATGTTTGAAGTTGGAATTCTATGGATTCCAAACTGTTCTTTTACTTCCCTTCTGCAAGCATGTTAATAAAACATTCTATGACATATGCAGGTGGTTCTTAAAGAGCGATTTTGCCCATTGGCGAGCCACCTCCTCCTAGACCAGGCCGGCTCAACTTCGGCCCTCCTGCAGATGTTGGCCTACAACTCCCATAATCCCTAGCTACTGCCCACTGTTGCTGGGGATTATGGGAGCTGTAATCCAAATACAGATGGGGGAGGGCAAAATTGAGCAGGCCTGTTCTATACCAATTTACTTATCATGTGGGGTAGTTCTAGTTACTCACAGTTTTCTACCCCCGCAACTAAATTGGTATGCCATTTTAAAAGCTACTCTCTCCACTTTTCAGCTGGCACAAAGGGAGATTTAAAGAAGTGGAGTGAGAGGCAGAAGCTGCTTCATCCACTTTCACCTTGTTGGGAATTCTCTCTGGTAAGAGATACCCTTCGAATATAGCAGAGCGCACAGAGGCACAACACAGTGGAGTCTGCCCAGGTATGAGTGTATGCTAAGAGTAAAAAAACTTGGAGCCAGTTCATAGTTTCAAATCAATATAAGGAGTATTTATTAGTGAACTCCATTCGAGATAGTAAAGTGGAGAGATAGGATCTCTAATCTAGCTAGCTAGCTGGATGCACATGGATGCATCTCTGCACACATGGTGCAGGGAGAGAGAAGAGCTTGCATGTTAACTTGCAAGGGAGAAGAAAGGAAAGAGAAGGAAGAGGAAATGGCCAGGCAGGAAGGAAGTCCCTAAGAATAGCAATCTACATACCAAAGGGATAGTGTCAGAGCATTAGAGAAAGGATGACCAATGTCTTGACCTCTCTAGCCCTCTGACTCACTAGTCTGTCCCCCTCTGTCATTGAGACATGAGACAGAGCAAAGTCCTTCACTTCCAACACACCTTTTGTGCCATTTTTTTAAACCTCCCCATGCATCAGCTGAGAAGCAGGGAGAGTGACTTTTTAAACTTGACACCTCCCCATGCTTCTCAGCTATGTTTGGGTAGGTTTAAAATTTAAACAGCCACTCTCCCCACTGACGTGCAGGGAGATTTAAATAGCCACTCTCCCCACACAGGCTACCCCATCCACTCTTACCGCGAGAGAGGATTGCTTAGCAGGTTCAGTTCCTGGTATCTCCAGGTAGAGCTGGGAAAGACTGCTGCCTGCAGCCTTGGAGAGCTGCTGCCAGTCAGTGCAGACAATGCTTAGCTAGATGGACCAATAGCTTGACTCAGTATAAGGCAGCTTCCTATGTTCCATGGGAACGCAGGAACTGCTACATTGCATTTTATTGTTGTTCTCTTTTAATAGTAAGTTTCCTTCTGAGGTGTTGTACCTAAACATTGGGGGTAGGAAGTCTTTCAAACCATAAATCAAGGTGTTGGAAGATATTTGAAAATGTGCTTGAGCAGCGAAAAAGATTAGTTTGATTAGTATCAAGCTAGCTAAGATAGATGGCGCCTTTCGTATCTGGTACATTCTGTCCCTTGCCTTGGAGGTGCTTGACTATGTCTATGTGGGGAGGGTAAAAATAGATTGAGGCCCACAAGCCCATCTCTTGAGGAGTCAAGTAAACTCCTCAAGAGAAGTCACATGTGAAAGCATCTGGGACCTTTTGAGTTAAAAGAGGATGTATTGACTTGTATGCAATGCGCAAGTGTGGAATGTACTGTTATCTCAATATAAAAGAGACGTAGAAACTGCTAGAGCGCGCAGCCGCACCCAGAGAGCTTTGATTGCTAGCAAACTTTAATAAAGCTCTGTTTGAAAGTGTGATACTGGTGCCTGGTATAAATTACCTAACCAAGAAAATGAACACAGGGAGAATCCCTCCCACTTCTAACAATGGAAACCCATACTTGCCAAAATGGAAAACAGCTCTATTCAAATATGCTTATGAGCCACATCTAATATCTAAATAGTGGAAAGGTGGGATATAAATATATTAAGTTAATGAATTTATTTATCAAATTTATACCCCACCCAAACTTACATCTCTGGGCGGCCATTAAATTTGAATTACATTTGACTTACATTGCTGAAGGCTCTCGGCTGCTGTACTGTGCTATATACATTTTTTTCTCTTTTTGTTTTTTCAAGTATATCCTGCTCATCTTCCAAGAAGCCCAGAGTGGTGTATGTGATTTATGTTTATCCTCACAACACTGTGAGATAGGTTAGGCTGAGAGAGAAGTGACTGGCCCAGTGAGTTTCATGGCAGAATGGGGATTTGAACTCAGGTCTCCCAGTTCTAGACCAACATTTTAACCACTACACCATGCATTTATTTTGCAACCTTCTCTTCTTTGCTGTCCTCTAGAGCACGTGTGCTCACAAACCGACTATAATAGCATTAAAAAAAAATACAACCTGAAGCTGTTTAATAGATTTTTTAACACCACAATGGATCTGGTTGCTCTTAATGAAGATCTGCAACTTACAAACATTTAGCAACTCTTACGATCTCTCAAAGTATTTATGAGGCGGGTAGAGAGGAAGCTAGTTAGTGATCTCTGTTGCAGGTGTGTGCACATTAACCCCTCTTAAAAACAAACACACACATACCTGGAGGATTCTTTTAAAAAGGCAACATAGGGAGAATGAGAACTACTTGAAAGCAGGGGCAGTTGGAGTGTGTGATTCTTTTTGCTGCCCTGCTACTCGGCAGAAACATGGAAATGGGTGGGATGTTACCAGAGGAGGCTTCCAAATCACTGGGCCAGAACCCATAAGTAAGCAAACACCCCAGGACGTTAGAGGCCTGCAAGGAAGCCTATTCCTCCTATTCCTCCTCCTCCTTCCTCCCTGCTGCCCTGGGCTCCAGTCTGTCACCTTCTCCTCCCCTTCCACCAGCCAGCCCCTTTGTCGACACTTGATCATTTACATCAAGTTGACATTCGCAGAGTTTACTCAGGGGTCTGTAATTGTATTCTTTCACCGGTTCTGCATTACCAACCATGAAAATGGAATCTTATCATCCCTGACCAATTTTTAATGTACAAAATGATTTGGCCGAGGTTCAAAGGGAGCCACAATTGAAATCAGGTGAATGATACATGTAGTATTTTTCAGTTTCTCCGTGCCTTGATTTGATTTTTTCCCCTCATATGGCATAGAGAAAAAAGTCTCTCTTTTTTTTGTAAGCGATATAAATGCATATATATGCTGCATATATCTAAGGGCTATCTATAGATTCCTTTTTGGTACCCAACTATCATTCAAATTTACTTACTCACAGAGGACAATGGAATTTCCTATAATCCCTAAAAAGCAATCAAAGAATTGGAACAAGCTTAAATTCTCCTGATAGAGCACTGGGATTAATAGGACATTTATTAAATGAAACCCCATTGCCACATGAAAAGGGGCCTCTGAGACACACTCACACAAATAAAATCAGGGCACATTTACATCATAAAGAGCAGAGTAAACAATGGGGAACCCTTTCTCACTGAAAAGCATACCATCTCCAAAGGGATAGCAGCCTCTTGGCACAAGGGGTGAAGAGTCTCTGTGTCCTTCATGTCAAAGAGTCCAGATTTCTTTTAAGAGAATAGACAGTGGATCAATGTCTGGGCACAAATAATCTAATTGTGGGAGAGGATGAGTGTGCCAACTGCCCCTCTACATGATGGGAAATTTGGCTCCAGAATACGGAATGTTGAGGATTTGCCAGAATCCTGCGAATATCAGGTGTGCAGCGTGATTCTACACATGCTTCTCCAGAAATATTTTTAACAAAGCTTATTCCAGGGAAGTCTGTAATGGAGGGCAGAGGGCTGATTCCAGAGGCAGATTTTGTCACTATTAAAGAGTGGTAAATTGCCAGCTCTTCATTGTATTGTATTGTTACGTATTGTATTGTATTGCTGTCAGATGTGAGAGGGGATGGAGTTCATTTGGATCTTCCAGCTGAGAAGCCAAAATATCTTTTTTAAAAATGTTTATTGAAAATATATTTCACTCAATATGGTAAACAGTAAGACAAGATAACAAGTGGATATGTACCTGTATACAACTAGTGTTAATATTCAACATTAGTTCATACTTAACCCTAAATTAAAGCTTTTGATTAATTTTAAGATATTTAAAATATCTCAAGGTAGCCCTGTTAAGTTGGTGTGTTAAAGCACATCTAACAGCTTTGGAGAATGGGGAAAAGTTCTCCTTCAGTGGGATAACTGTCATAATCAGACATAAGCCTGATTCAGACATTATGCTGTAAAAGTGTATAGATGTCTGTCCACTCGTACATCTGTTTGTGTGAATGACTGTACCTGCGTTCATATTAAAAGTGAAACTGGGTACAGGCCCTTCAAATGCATGGTGCAGATAGGAAGTATACTGCTGTACCTGCGTTCAACATAACGTGTGAATAACTACCTATGTACAGATCTGTACTTGTGTACATGATACACTCATACAAGTGTTGAACATAATCTCTGAATGGCTTTGGATGAAGGATCCTCCGAATCAATATGCAACATCTGAAGTTAAAGAGTCCAAGGCTAGGCAAAGACAGCAGAGGCCTATGAATGCAATGATTCATTGTATGTTAATGTTGAAAGTACTGAGGTGGATTTTCTCCATCTTGAAGGCCAACAAGAGACATACTGGAAGAAGCACCTGGTTACCACTTCCAGTAATGATGCTGTCGCCCATATTTTCTGGGCAGTAGGACAAGCTACAGCTGCCCATCATTAGACTCTTTTGCAAGTGTGCTCCACAGTAATTCCAAGTATTTCCAGTAATTCCAGCAGGGGGAGAGAAACTGGCGCTATCCACCCCCAGCACAGTACCTCCAGTGACTGTTGATGGTGTCACTGTTCTGTTTCTTTTTAGATTGTGAGTCCTTTGGGGACAGGGATCCATCTTATTTATTTGTTATTTCTCTGTGTAAACCACCCTGATTCATTTTTATAAAGGCAGTATAGAAATTGAATAAATAATAATTTGAGCATGTGGAGTACACAGTTAACAATCAATGGCGAGACACTTGGACAGGTTAGCATTAGAAGAGGGATTTTCCAAGGGGACAAAACAGGCCTTGGATACCAAACATCTAAAACATCCAGTAAAATCAACCATCTGCTGTACATGGACGATCTGAAGTTGTATGGAAAGTCCCAGTCAGAAATCGAATCACTGCTAAACACTGTCCGTATATTCAGTAGCGATATAGCAATGGAGTTTGGACTAGACAAGTGTGCTGCATTAATAATGAACAGAGGAAAAATAACAAAAACAGAAGGAATAGAAGTGCCCAATGGAAGCAAGATCAAGAACCTGGAAGAGAAAGAACATTACAAATACTTGGGCATTCTCCAGGCTGATAACATCGCACACACTGAAGTTAAAAGAAAAATGGGAAGTGAATACATCAGGAGAGTTAGAAAAATCCTCAAGTCCAAACTCAATGGCGGGAACACCATACAAGCCATAAACACCTGGGCTATACCTGTTATCAGATACCCTGCAGGAATAATAGACTGGACCCAAGCAGAGCTAGAGATGCTGGATCGTAAGACCAGGAAAATCATGACCATCGATCATGCTCTGCACCCCCGCAGTGATGTCGATAGGCTATACCTCCCTCGCAGCTCAGGTGGAAGAGGAATGCTGCAAGTCCATCAAACAGTAGAGGAGGAGAAAAGAGACCTTGAAGAATATATCAAAGACAGTGAAAAAGATGCACTTCAGATGGTCAATAACACGAAACTATTCAACACCAATGAAAGAAAGCAGGCCTACAAGAAAGAACAAGTCAAGAACCGAGCAGAAAAATGGAGAAATAAGCCACTGCATGGTCAATATTTGCACAATATAAGTGGAAAATCAGACATCAGCAAGACCTGGCAATGGCTTAAGAATGGCAACTTGAAGAAAGAAACAGAGGGTTTAATACTGGCTGCACAAGAACAGGCACTAAGAACAAATGCAATAAGAGCAAAAGTCGAAAAATCCACAACAAACAGCAAGTGCTGCCTTTGTAAAGAAGCAGATGAAACCGTGGACCACCTAATCAGCTGTTGTAAAAAGATTGCACAGACTGACTACAAACAAAGACATGACAAGGTAGCAGGGATGATACACTGGAACATCTGCAAAAAATACAAGCTACCTGTAGCCAAGAATTGGTGGGACCATAAAATTGAAAAAGTTGAAGAAAATGAAGATGTAAAAATATTATGGGACTTCTGACTACAAACAGACAAACATCTGCCACACAATACAGCAGATATAACTGTAGTCGAGAAGAAAGAAAAACAAGTTAAAATAATTGACATAGCAATACCAGGGGATAGTAGAATAGAAGAAAAAGAAATAGAAAAAATCACCAAATACAAAGATCTACAAATTGAAATTGAAAGGCTGTGGCAGAAAAAGACCAAAATAATCCCAGTGGTAATTGGCGCCCTGGGTGCAGTTCCAAAAAACCTTGACGAGCACCTCAACACCATAGGGGTCACAGAAATCACCATCAGCCAATTACAAAAAGCAGCTTTACTGGGAACAGCCTATATTCTGTGATGATATGTATAACAATTGACAATAAGATTCTGGCATCCCAGGTCCTTGGGAAGGACTCGATGTCTGGATAAAACAAACCAGACAATAACACCTGTCTGACTGTGTAAACAAGAAATAATCATAATAATACAATAACTATTAATAAGAAGGATATGTAATGGAAAGATCCCTGTAAAAACCAGACGGAATAATGGAAAACCTTTAAATTGCTGGGGGTGGAAGGGAATCGTGTTGGGCCGTGACATCATTATAGCACGCCATTGCTAGCAAACACAAGCAAGCCATGTCACAGCAGCTACTGAGGCTTAGGGCTTGGAGCAGGCTTTGTGGGATCATTGCAGAGGCAGCAGGTGAGTAGGGGGGCATCCCAGGGGTGAGAGGAAGCCGGTAATTGGCGGCAGGGAGGCAGGAGAGGGGTCCTTGGTGGCTCCTTCTCTCAGGATGCTTGGGGTGGCTCATGTTCTTTGAACATGTCTGCCCAATTACAGTTAGGCCTCTGGCTGAAGGCTTCTTTCCACAGTGGACCTGGCAAAGAGTGGGAGGGGAAAAGATTTTCATGACTCTTCCCTCCCTTCATAAACCCTTTCAACTTGCATAAATTTATTCCTGAGGGTCTCAAAGCCCTCAGGAACAGATGTATACAAAATGAAAGGGTTTTTGGAGGGAGAGGAGAACCATGAAAATCACTCCCCCTCCCCGCCCGATCCACTGCACAAAGAAGGTTTTCGCACAGGGATGCTGAAGGCTTCTAGTGGAACTGCAGCTCCCCTTCTGTCACTGGATGGTTGTGTATTGTGTCATCCACTACGTTCAATGATACTTACTCCATGGCATGTATGCATAAGATTGCAGCCTTAGTTATAGTAGGACGCAAAGACTAAGTGGTTGTGCCAACTGAACCATTTACCTGTCAGATAAATGTTTCAGTTGCAAAACAAGACCACACTGGCCTGGTTCACAAAATCATTTGAATCTAGATTTAATGTGAGTTACTGACATGAGCATGATTGTGTGGACCCATGTCAAGGTGGTTTATGGCCTGAGATGAATCTGAGACTCCCACCTTGCTGTGGGTGCACACAATCATCCTAAATTTGATAAGCCACATTAAGATTAGGTTTGAACAATTGTGTGCACCAGCCAATGTTTTCTCCAATCTCCAAAGAAAAAGCTACTGAAAGAACTTCAGCCTTCTTAAATAACAATCTTCCCATTAGAAGATCCTGATGATATCAGACTGCTGTGCCATCATTAATTGAAAATGGCAAGCCAAACTATATGACTGTCTGGGTCTGGGAGCTACCAAATGTTTTAGCATCTTAAAAAGAAGCCATCTATATTCTAGTTCATTTTTGCTAGGAGAGGGAACAGCTCTGCCCCTCTTTTTTCTACATGTATTTGATCATCCTTTGCACTAGAATGCATTGGTATTTTTCATTATTTAATTACATACTCCCCCCCACCTCTAGTCTTCTAATTGCTTGCTACATCAATGCAGCACTTCTTTGACCAACATCACAGGCTCTAAATGTGTTTGTTCTTATTGTCATGGATTCTGGTTATGTGTTTTAAAAGAAGTACAGTGTGGTGGCAGACATGTGCCTTGAAAAACATTTAGCAAAGGGCACACTTCCTCTTCTTAGTCTTAGGGGATGACATTTACAGAGCTAAATATCTAAATATCTGCAAAAAAACTTCAGATAAGCCAAGCTCACACTTCCAAGTGGGAGTCCATCTAGCAGGGGTGTGGGGGATGCTTTTAAATGAACAGGTATTGTACCACATAGTGTTTAAAAAATAATAATCTCTTGTTTTCATCGTAAGTCAACATGAATTCACTAGTTCCAGTTAACCTTTTGTAAGGGTTTTCCATCCTCACTTTTACTGTCAAAAATAAAAGCTTCTGACAAATTAGCTTCATTGGCCTACATCTCAACTAATTTTGCTCTAGTGTAATACTGTTGTACCAGCATAAGGATATAGCACAAGGAAATTGTGCAAAGAAAGGCAATGGAATATGTTGACACATTGAGCACGTGGTGTAGTGACACTGCTGGAAGCCTGTGTCCAGGCTGGCCACCGTTCTCACGCCCTCTGTGCCAGGGCCGTCCTTAGAGAGCCCTGGTGGGGTGCGGGGCCCGGGGCAAATCCGCCAGTGTGGGGCCCCCTTCCAGTTAACTCTAATGGGGGTTAAAAGAGAGGGGCCCGGGGCAGTCACTCTGCTTGCCATGCCCTAAGGACAGCCCTGCCCTGTGCTTACCCACCGCAGCGACCCCTAGCCTCCAAGGCCTCAGCCATGATGCTATATAATGATGCCACAGTCCAGCAGTGCTGCGCCACAATGCCGTTATATTGCACCACAGCTGGCTTGCGGCTCTATTCTGGTGGCAGGTTGGCCTAAAGAGTTGGGCAGCAAATGGTGGGCTGGCCATTCCCCTTCTCCATGGTGACTGTTGCCCTTTGCCAGACCCCTGAGGCCAATGGCTGGTCAACCAAGGCAGAGGGAGGATGGACCTGATGTGGCAGGCGGGCCTGAGGCAGTGGTGGTGAATGGGGGGCTGGCGGGGGGCACTGTGAAGGCAGCAAATGGTGGGGCTTCTCATCCCTCCCGCAGGGCCCCAGGCTGCCCTCTTTCCCTACAGGGCTTCAGGCAGACTGTGTTCCTGGAACATGGCCCTCTGGGGTCTGCAAACCAGTTCGAGTCGAACCAGCCCAGTTCAACCAGTTTGAGCTCAAACCGGCCTGGTCCTCCAAAAAGGGAGGCTGGTCCGAGCTCGAGCCAAAGTTGCATCATATCAGGGGGAGATCCATAACTGAGAGGCCATTACAGGTGTTCATGGAATCACTCTAGTTGATTCTTGCAAAAATTTTGATTGGACCACCTCCATTTGTTTAAAGGTATGCGGAGCACAAATAGCAGCCCCATACATCAATTGTGAGAGCACTTTAGCCTCATAAACCTTATTTGCAGCAGGTATACAGTGGCCTTCTCTGTGGAAGAAGAACTTTAAGATAGTAGAGGCACTCTTCTGAGCGTTAGTTGCATCATGCTCACAGTGAATTCTAGAGCCATTTTAACTGAAAACCACTCCCAGGTATTTATAAGTCCTTACATGATCAATTACCTCCCTATTTATCCACCGGATATGTTTCTTAGATTATTGTTTTTAAATAGCAAAAACCATGATCATAGACTTTTGGACATTTATAGATAAATACTCCTCTTCACAGTATTGAGCTAACTTACGTAAAGCCCTTCTCATACCAACAGATGTTCTAGATAGAATAACTGCATTGTCAGCATAAAACAGCACTGAGATAGATTTACTGGCTAATTTAGGAGGGTGGAAATCCGGGTTATCCATGCATTCAATAAGAGAGGTTATATAAAGATTGAAAAGAAGTGGGGCCAAAATGCCTCCCTGTTTTACTCCTTTCTGTGTGGGTACAGACTGGGTCAGATGTCCTTGGACACCTTTGACCTTGTATGTGTCCTGGAAAAGATCTTCCATTAGCCATTGCACAATATTCCAAAACCCCACAACTTTGCGTAACTCCACAAACTATTTAATTGCACATCACTTCTTTTGCTGCACTAGCACAACACCAGTCTTGATGTCAGCCAACGATCTTCACTATCAGGAATGCCAAATCTAGGAATGCAGAGCTTTTTGTCCAAGAACTGATGACATATTTTAAGAGAATTGTACAAATGCAATTTGGTTAGTTACTATGGACTTAGAATTCCATGATCAAGCCTAATTATGCTGTCAATTTCTCATACATCTTGCCACCTGGGAAGAGGTGGGAAGGTTACCACGCAGGGCTATAGCTCCTGGTTTAAACTCTTTTAGCACATCTCCCTTGTAAGGCTTAGAGCCTCATTTTGTACATAAATGACACAGCTAAATATTCCTTTAGCTCTATTAACATAAAATTAAAAGGGCTTTTTTTTTTTCCTTGGGAGATAATTAGTTGATACCCCATTGAAGTTCTAATTTATTTCCAAAGAAAAGCCTGTAATTGGACATTGTTCTTACCCAAACGCTGAAGAAATCTCATGTGTAACTAGACAGCTGCTTTGACACAGGCGCAGCTAAGGATGTTTTATAGCTGATGTGGACTTACTTTCAACATACATTTGGCAAGTTCTTCTTGCTCAGACTACCATGGAGGCCCAGTTCAGATGTACGTTAACTGGAGTTAAGCATGGCTGAGGTTTCAGTTCTTAACTCCAAATCACGCCACAGATGTTCAACAAACGGTAACCAGCTAAACTCCAGCTGAAAGAGAGGGGAGCCCCTCCCTGCTGCCCAGCTGCTGAGGCACATTCCTGCCACCTCTATGACTGGAGTTTGGAATAGGCACGAAACCGTGGTTATAGCTGTAAGCATTCAGGCATAATGCCGTACCGGTAAAACCTCAGTTGCTGGCGGCGAAACTTAGAGATAACCGAAGCTTCTAACTGGAGTTTGGTGAGGCAAACCAGAGTTAGCTTTTGGCCTGTAAACATGGTTTTGTGCATGTGGGCGTACTGCTGTTCAGTAACAAGGATTCCCAGATGTTGTTGCCTACAGCTCCCATCAACCCTAACAACAATGACCTTTGACTGGGGATGCTGAGAGTTTTAGTCAACAATATCTGGGAATCCCTATTACAGGGAATACTGCTGCAGTTACAACCTTGGCCAGCTATAACCAGGGGCACACCTAGGACATTTTGGCACCCGGACCGCGCACCCCTGCAAGGTCCCCCCACCATGAGCCCCGCAAAACCTACTTTTGGGGGCCCCCTGCCTGAAGCCAACCTGCCCCTGCCCTGCTGCACTGAACCTCTGTTGGAGATGAACTTCCAGTGCATCGACCTTTTGCACCAACTGTCCTAATGACCATTGAGGGCATTGGGAGTAGAGACAGTGAGTCAGGGTCTCCCTATCTGTCCCTACTCTATGACCCCTGAACTGACTCTGCAGCACTTCCTGTGCTGAGTCACAATCCTTCCTTTCCTCCTAGAGAGCAGATGGAAACATCTCTCTCTGTCTCCTTACCTATCCACTATGTAGTCCTTTAGATTAGAGATAGGTCTTTCCCATCCAAGTGTATTTAACCAATAAATGTTTAGTGTTTAGTCATACAAGGATCTCCATGTCTTTTCTTTAAATAGCTGCAATATCCAAACCATCCTCTGCTACCTACTCTGTAACTGGAGTGTGTGCTCATTCCTTAGTGCTCTGCTGTTTTACCTATTGTGGTTAAAAATCAACAACCTCTAACAACCTCCAGGTTTTTTCCCATAATTTCAGCCACCATGTGCGCAGCCAGGGGGTGAGCCGAGCGGGCCCCCACACACAGCCGTGGCAGCTGTCATGCCCCTACTGACAGACATCGAAGAGGAGTGGGAGGGAGGCGACTTACTAGAAAGTGGGGAGGTGCCTGAGGAGGAGCAGGCCGGTAACGTGAGTGGGGAGGTAATTGAGACAGGCCAGGGCGAGAATTTGGTGCAGGAGGGGCCAGCAGGGCCTGATGATCTTTGGAGAGAAGGGTCAGGAGCTGAGCCAGAGTTTGAACGGCTACTTTCTCCTTGAGAACACAGATGGGGGAAACGTCAGCAGCAGGTGAGGGAATTACGAAGGCGTAATCGGCTGGCGAGAAGACAGAAGCCGGATTGAATCTACGGCAGCTGGCGGGGGTGGAGTGTGGATTAAGTGCATGTGGCTGCTGACTATAAATCGGGCAGCCTGTGCCTTGAACAAACTGCTGGAAAACAACACGTCAAATCGGCTTGGAGCTTTTGTGGGAGAGATTGTGACTTTGGAATTTGGGCTCCTCACCCCTCACTTCTGTATTGTTGGTGAGACGGTTAAACATGACTATTCAGCAGTAAAACTGAAACTTGAGCTAGTGGCTATTGTGCCATATATTTCTGGCCAGCGTCTTCCATCGAGTGAGCTCGTGACAACGGCCGGAGTGACTGCTGGGCCTGCCCGTCCAGCCCAGTGGCTCTTGATAATGGCAAGGCACTCCAGCACACCTGTACAGTTGAAATAGACTGGTGCAAGCCTGTGATGGCCCTATGAGGATTCATTATATGCCTTCATTTCTTCTGTTCATTTTGACTGCCATTGGACAGTGCCAGCTGTCAACTGCCATGTGTCAACTACACCCCCCAACATACACATACACTGTGGTACTCAGTTTATTGTTTAAGGAATTTTTGAAACATTTAAATTCTTTGGTGTCTTCATTACACACCTTCATTTCTTCTGTTCGTTTTGACCCCCACTGCTTTGTGGGTAGAGGTGGGGAATTAATGGCATCCCATGTGCCAACTACCCCCCCCCAGCCTGCAAGCCACTGGGTACTCAGTTTATATTTTAGGAATTTTTGAGGTGTTTAGACTCTTTGGTGTGTAATGAATCCTCATAGAGATTCATTATGAGGAAAGGTTATTTTCTTTATTATTATTCCCAAAGTGTCTAAGTACTTGAAAACATCCCTAGAACATAAACTGAGTAGTACCCCACTGCCTTGCGGGTGGGGGTGTGCATAGTTGGCACATGGTAGTAGACAGTTGGCAATGTCCAAAGACAGTCAAAATGAATAGAAGAAATGAAGGTGTGTAATGAATACTTAGAGGGATTCATTGAGGAAAAGTTATTATACACCAAAGAATCCAAACACTAGGAAAAATAGTGACCACACATTTTGCTCCATAACTCCACTTCTACAAGGGCTAGAGCTTAGCTCCTCCTCCTCCTCCTCCTCCTCCTCCTCCTCCTCCTCCTTTTTAAAATGAAAGCTGGGATTCTGGGGAAATTAATAGGAGGGATCAAAATCTTGAATCAATTCATATCAAATCTGGCAAGATTCAATTTGGACCCAAATCTAGCCAATGAACCACAGGGTTCTGTCTGTCTCTTAACTGCCCAAATCAGCTAGATTTGGGTACAAATTGATTTGTACCCGAATCAATTCACACATCTTTGATTTGTAAAATGTGTGAATATTGCAGCTGTATAGATGGATTTGTATATACTTGTATATATGTATTTGCAAAATGTGTTTATTTAGGCCTCCCTCTTCCCCCCGCTCCAGTTTAGTTCTGACATGCATGCACACACGCACCAAACACACATATACCGGCAATGATGAGTAAGCGGTTGGCTGCCACATCACGTCGCGTGTGGCCTCCACTGTATCCGCCTGAGCCGGACTTTCCTATACTTTTAACTAATTTAGGCTCCCCTCTCTTCCCCCTCTTCAGTCTAGTACACACACATCAAACATGCATGCATGTTGATGATGACTGTGTGGTCTGGTGTCACCACCACACATCTGGGGCCTGTGTGGCCTCCCGCAAAGATGTGGTGGACCTGCCACTCTTAGGTGCTTTCCCCCACAGGCGAAATGCATGCACAAAGAGAAAGAGCAGAAAACCAAGGTGCATTACTTTAAGCTCTCATTCAATGTGGTGGTTTTTTTGCCTTGCCCCCTCTTTCTTTGCAGTTTGTGTGTCGGGTTGGTTTTACTGCCTTTTGCCATCTTGCTTGGTCTCATTTGTTTGTGGCTGTTGTGGTCTGTGGTGTTTGGTTTGGTTCTCTTGGTTTTGCAGTTGTGTGGGCACAGCAGAAGGTCTGTGTCTCTGTGGTGGTTTTTTGGTTTTCAGTTTGGTGTCCTTTTAGTTGTGTCACTGCCTGTTGGTATTGTGGCCTGCTAGGGGCAAAAAACCAGGGTGGGTGGTAGGCACCCATGGATGCCAACTGCCACCCCAACCCCAAAGCAATTGGGCACTCCTGTGATATTAAGTGATTTTTTAAAAAAGATTTTTGCATTTCTCCCATAGGGGACAATAGGGATTTGAAGCAGCCTAGCTGGCCTGGGCAACCCAAAGTGGGTTCGGGGGCATGAAAGGTTGTGCCACAACTCCCCCCAGGGAGCCCCAAGCTGGTGAGGTTTATGTTTTCTTTTTCAGGATTTTTTTTTTTTAAAGTTTCTGGCCTCTTAACAGTCTATCAGAGTGGATTCTTTGGTGTATATATATATGTGTGTGTGTGTGTGTGTGTGTGTGTGTATACACACACATACATACATATGTGTGTGTGTGGGTGTGTGTGGGTATGTATATATATATGAATATGAATGTGCTCCGCTAACCAAGCACTCCGCTAACCCCGCCTATTTGATTGTGTATTGCTGCGATGAGGCTCCGCGACGCACCAACACATGAGGAAACCCCCACCGGGAGGCTGAAACAAACCTCCCAGCCATGAGGGGTCTCTCCAGGATGCCTCGCACACTCACGTGGGGCATCCTGGAACTTCCGGGGGCCGTGTGGCCTCAGATCCCTGCAGCCCCCGCCGGATCTGTGACGGAGCTGGCAGTTGTGTGGGTGGCCGATCCGGCCGCCCAGGGCTGCAGGAATGATCATCTGTGGGGAGAGCGGGCTAAGCCCGGGCTAAACCCTAGCAGCCCGCACTCCCTGCAAACCCCATTCAGGAGAGTTTCACTGATCATGAGACCCACCTCAGTATATGGCAGCTTGTGACTCAGTATAATGCAGCTTTCTATGTTCCTATCCCAGGGATTGAATCTTGGAGCTTCTGCATACAAAATATGGGCTCTACCATTGGGTTACCTAACAGATTAGAATAAGAACATAAGAACAGCCCTGCTGGATCAGGCCCAAGGCCCATCTAGTCCAGCATCCTGTTCACACAGTGGCCCACCAGATGCCTCGGAGAAGCCCACAGGTAAGAGGTGAGCTTTCCTGCAATGCCAATAGAGTGGCATTTCAACAGAGTAGGTGGAAGGTGAGGGCGGGGTTAGTAATAGGGCTTCAGATGGAGTCTTAAGAGGCACTCCTAGAATCCTGCTAATGGGAAGACCCTAATGGATAATTTAATTTAACCTATTGTACCAGAAGCAGATGCCTGCCTTACTTTTTGTTCCAAAGTGCTGAGGACCTTGGTATAGCATTGACAGTGCTTTGCTCAGAAACCAGCCCTCCATCATTTTTAAGCCCGCGCAATCTGTCCCTCAAAAGACCAGTACGTAGGATTAATATTTTATGCATGAAATGTTTCATGTACAGTAGTGACATAATAAGAAGAGGCATTTTATTAGTTTGTGCATGCAAGAAGAATGGATTACAGAAACAGGAAGTGTGTAACCACTTGCACTGAGATGCCATTTTATTAACACCCAGGTTGTTCATTTTATGGATAGTGGACATCAGCCTCTTTCTTTTTCTTTTATAATTTAATATATTTCTTTGCCAAACCCTGTCTGAAATATAGCACCCCTTTTGGGTGCTTTTTTCATGCGTATCTTGGCAGAAAGTAACCCATGTGGAAAGGCACTGCGCAGAGAGCTACAGCTGTTGCCACTTATGCTCCAGAGCACAATTTTAGGAATTAATGGCTTCTAATCCTGAAAATAATATAGATACAGAATGGTGTTAGATTCCAAGCTGCCAAGATGAAGTCTCTTGCTCTTACTTCATAAATATGTTTATAAGAGTATGCCTTAATCTCTTAACAGCAAGAAAAAGCTGTAGAGATCTCACTCTGTGTTTAATGCTAAAGTTGATGACTGGTGGAAACTCTTGAATGGCATTTCAGAATGCACTCTGGTACCTCTCAATTTAAATACTGGGAAGACAATTAGAAGATGTTTGTTTGCTCTGTGGATAAACATCTTTTCTGCTCTTGCCATTTAACTTCAGTGACTCATAAATGTTTTGTGCTTTTGTTACTATGAATGAATTCACTGTCCTTGTTTCAGAATTATATGCTGCCAAAGACTATTTCACTGATAATCTTCATGTGCATCCAACAAAGACTCTTTCTTCTTGGTACCCAAGATGCAATGTTTTCTAAGTATTTAAATAATTTATCTGACTTCCCCATCACACTTGGGCAGCCTGCATGTGAATGAAGCTGCATTATATGGAGTCAAATCATTGGTTCATCTAGTAAGGGCAGGGGGGCTCTTTCATAAGGTGAGGTGAGGCAGTTCCTTCAAGTGGCAGAGTCCCAGCTTGGCAGCAAGATGTACCCCCTCACTGCCATCAAAGCAGTCCTTTGGGACCAATTTGACCAGGGGCGTAACTATAATAGGGCAAGGGGAGACAGTTGTCTGGGGGCCCACTGCCTTGGGACCACCCCCCCCAGAGGCAAGTCACATGACTGGCTCCCCCAGCTGCTCACCCGCCCGGGCTTCCTTCAGTTGTATTCATCCTCCGAAACTGATGTGGGTGTTAAGACCTGGAGCTACCAGAACAGCATGTCTTTCTCTAGTACCATTAAATGTCTTGCATCATCCACAATTTACAAAACCTTTTAAAAAATAATTTAAGATGATGTTCTATTAAGATTTCTCTACTTCAGTGAGCTTCAGTGAGGGGGGGGGCATTTTAAAATCTTGTCTCTGGGCCCACTCCAACCTTGCTACGCCCCTGAATCTGACCCTTGCAAGCTTTGTGAGGATGGCGCCTCCTCACACTTCTTGCAAAGAAGTACGAGGAGAGAAGAGGAGACTTCTGGCAACCTTCTCTCCTCCCTGCCCCCACCGATGCCACTTTCAAAGCTTGCAAGGATTGTTTAGGGGGCTAGCCTCCCACCAGGGACATGGAGGCAATGATGATGACTACGACTACAAAGATGTATATACCGCTTTTCAGCAGGAGTTCTCAAAAGTGGTTTACACAGAAAGATAAATAAATAATGAGGCTGTTCTCATGACCATCCTAGCCTGGCCTGGGCTACCCCAAGCAGAGTTAGGCTGGTCATGAGAAGCAGCGGGTTCCTCACGGATCCCTTCGCTCTCCTCCTGCCCAACCCCCTTAACAAACTCAGCTGTTAGCTGAGGTTAAGGGTGCTCTCAC
Organism: Hemicordylus capensis; assembly: GCF_027244095.1. Classification (NCBI taxonomy): domain Eukaryota; kingdom Metazoa; phylum Chordata; class Lepidosauria; order Squamata; family Cordylidae; genus Hemicordylus; species Hemicordylus capensis. The sequence goes on along the minus strand of NC_069657.1, from coordinate 29,082,547 downwards.
ACCCTTACCCTGACTACCAGGTATCATGTGATTTCTCAGGCTGCGTGCAGGCCAGAGGAGTCATAGACAAGGGCACAGAGAGCACCCGTCTGATGGGGGAATCAGACCGCGTGTGCCGCATATTGCACTGAGGGATGCCTGGAGGCCGGAACGACATTTTCCAGCCCCAGATCCCCCTGCCCTGCTCCGTGCTTCATGGCACACGGGAGGTATGCTGATGGAAGAAAGGTTGGTCATCTGGGGGGAAGGTAAGTTAAGGGTATCCTTCCCCCCACGCCCTCTCAGCCAGCCAAGGATGATCGTGTGACTCGCCCCAATAAATAAGATGACTCCTTGTCCCCAAAGGGCTTACAATCTAAAAGAAACATAAAGTAGACACCAGCAACAGCCACTGGAAAAACAACAACATTGTGCTGGGATTGGATGACAGTTGCTCTTAGGAACATAGGAAGTTGCCATATACTGAGTCAGACCATTGGTCTATCTAGCTTAGTATTGCCTTCACAGACTGGCAGTGGCTTCTCCAAGGTTGCTGGCAGGAATCCCTCTCAGGCCTATCTTGGATAAGCCAGGGAGGGAACTTGAAACCTTCTGTTCTTCCCAGAGTGGCTCCATCCCCTGAAGGAAATATCTTACAGTGCTCACACTTCTAGTCTCCCATATGCAACCAGGGTGCACCTTGCTTAGCTAAGGGAACATGTTGTGCTTGCTACCACAAGACCAGCAATCCTCTCCGCAGACCAGCTCTCCTCTCCTCTTCCTCTGCTAAATATAAGAGAATTGTAGGGGAGAATTTGAGTTACTTAGTAGAGCCTTTACTTAGGCTCTTACCGCCTACTTAGCAGAGGAACCCAGTTTGAGGAGAACAGAGCTCACAGATGAGTTCCGGAGACAATTGCTTAAAGTATAAAACATGGAAATATTTATTTTAAGAAGTTATAGAGCCCTTTCCTATGATCCGTGAGAAGGGTTCGAAGGGGCGAGGGGAGGAAGGCATAAAGAGCTTAGCTCCCCCGCAGACGATCCTCTTCTTGTTGCTGGGTAGCCGGATCAGCCGCCCCAGACAATTGCGGGCTTCTGCCAGTAAGTAGCTCTGAGGGTCAGGTTGCTGGGACATGTCACCCTGCATCGTCCCACCCAGCCCGTAACTCCCATAATGCACCACATGAGTGCACGATGCATTATGAGGATCCCTCTCCCCTCCCCAAAGCCAGCCATGAGCCCCGTAATCTGCCAGCCGCATCCGGGGCTGGCAGACAATTAGTCAAATGGGGTTAGGAGAGCGCTCAGCATGATCCAGGCAGTATATACACACACAGGCAAAACTGGGTTGGGCTTCCTTGCCTGCGTGTGTGAATAGTTTCACCAACTTAGATAGAAAGCCTGCACCCTGTACTAGCTACATCACAGTGGAAGGGAGGAGAAGGAACTGTGAGAACAAAGAGGAAGGGAGTGTCCTAAGAGTATCAGTCTACCAATCAGAGCAGAGATACAAGAGTGAGAGAGAACAAGAGGACAGTCTTATACTCTCTACTTCCACCTCCAATGTCCCTAGTGGTCAATAGGAACTGATGGTGTTGAGAGTCGATGCCTATGGAGTCACATCTCTAACAAGAGTCACCGACTTTAAAAGGTGCCTCTTTGCTCATTTAGCAGGCAAAGCAGTATTTAGTGCCTTGCCTCAGGTGCTGCCATACTGTGGGCCACTGTAGCACCTAGTGCAGTACCACCAGCGTGGTGTAGTGGTTAGAGTGCTGGACTAGGACTGGGGAGACCTGAGTTCAAATCCCCATTCAACCATGAGACTTGCTGGGTGACTCTGGGCCAGTCACTTCTCTCTCAGCCTAACTTACTTCACAGGGTTATTGTGAAGAGAAACTTAAGTATGTAGTACACCGCTCTGGGCTCCTTGGAGAAAGAGCGGGATATAAATTCAAACAACAACAACAACAACAACAACACTGACTGATAGCTAGGGTTTCAAATACAAATACAACAGATATTTATATACCAATTTTCAACAAAAGTTCCCAAAGCAGTTCAGATAGATAGATAGATAGATAGATAGAAATAAAATGGCTCCCTGTCCCCAAAGGGGTTACAGTCTAAAACAGATATCAGCAATAGCCACTGGAAGGATGTTGCGCTGGGGATGGATAGGGCTAGTTGCGCACCCCCTGTTAAATAAAGAGTATCACCACTTTAAAAACATGCCTCTTCGCTCAGTTAGCAGGGGAAGATTCCCCTCAAATGTGGGAGATTTTTCCCTGTCTTACCTGGTGATGCCAGAGATTAATCCAGTGCCATTCTGACTACAAGCATGTTCTCTACCCAATCTGCCTAAATGTAGTCTATTGTCCAAATGTTTAGAGTTCTAAAATTAGGAATATAAAAATTGGGTGTTTTTTGATTGGTTTTTTTAATTAGGAAGTTGGAAATTAGGAATATAAATTCCTAATTTATATGCTGTTAGTGAACATGCCAGGGACATGGAGATGACCCTACTCCCACACTTCCAAAAAGGTCTTCCTTTTGTTTAAGGCAGATCATTCAGAACTTGATAGAATCTACTTTGTGAGTGTGTGTCGGGGGGTGGGGATCTGTGAAGAAATTGCTGTTCCAATTCAAAACAAAATCTTCCTAGCTGGCACTTGTCAGCACCTTGGCATCATTAGCTGGCTTCTTTGAACTAATGTTGAGCAACTCCTACTAAAATTATCAGTACATTCTCAGTCTTCTTCCTAGGGTAAAATTATTTACCAAAAGCCTTTCCTGGTATGATTTGTCTTCTATAGTTTCTAACAGGAGTTCCCAACCTGTGGTACTCCAGATGTTGCTGAACTACAACTCAACATCTGGAGTACCACAGGTTGGGGGCCACTGGTTGGGGGCCACTTCCTCATACTGCATTTACCCAAATAGAAGAAGGCCCCCTTAAAACTAGAGGTTGAGGCCATCCACGCAATCAAAAACTGGGTTCCACCCAGGTTTGGGAGTTTAGTTGTGCTCCCAATTTTCAGTTGTGTGGAAGCAAGGTAGGAGGGAAACTTGGGTAGAAGTGATTGTGTGGAAGCAAGGTAACCTGTATTTGGGTAAATACAGGTTATACCTGTATATACCCAAAAGGAGCAGCACTCTGAATTTAAGCCAACCTCCCAGTTTCTAACATCAAAGAATCTGGAACAAATCTAGTCTTGGATTGAGGTAAATAAGTAGCTGACCTTGGAATCCTTTCAAGTTGCCCTTGTGGAAGGGTGTGTGTGCGCATGCAGTCTCCACCTCTGCCTTGGGAATCCCTACACCAAAGGAGTTGCTGTGATATGTTTAATAGTAAAGGTAAAGAGTGCTGTCAAGTCAGTGTCTACTCCTAGTGACCACAGAGCCCTGTGATAGTCTTTGGTAGATTACAGGAGGGGTTTATAATTGCCTTCTCCTGCACAGTATGAGATGATGCCTTTCAGTATCTTCCCGTATTGCTGCTGCCTGATATTGGTGTTTCCCATAGTCTGGAAAACATACCAGCGGGGATTCGAACTGGCAACTTCTGGCTTGCTAGTTAAGTCATTTCCCCTCTACACCATTAGGTGGCTTCCATGTTTAATAGTAACCCACTATAAACAGAGATATTTGTGTGGCCATTTCCAGTGACATGTATCATGTGCTTTGTAGCAGCTCCACTGAATTCTTGAAGATGGTATTGGACCAACACTCTGATGCTGACTGCACAGTTTGGCAAACTGGGTCATGTTGTTCCACAAATTGGTCGCACATTCTGAGCATTTTATATGATGAAAGGATGTTCTTAAGCAGAAATGTGCATGAAGATTATTTCCTCTCATAGGAAAATATGGGAAGCCAGCTTTGAGATCTCTGGATTGTACCTATTGTCCAGGACATCATGCCCATTGCCTTACCATGAAGCTCTAGCTTCAAGCAGCGAATTGGGGAGGGGCTATCAAGGGCAGCTCCAGAGGAGGGGACAAATGCCCCGAGAAAAGTGACTTGCCTTCCTGCCCCCCATTTATGTTTCAGAAATCTAATATGTGGGACACAGTTCACTCACCCATAAATGCACTTTCCCCCTTCTGTGTTCCCCCTCATTTCCCCCCCTGGTGATTTTTTCCCCTGGGGGCCATAGGTAAGTGGATGATCATATGCTTTACATATAGAACATCACAGTTTCAATCCCTGGTATCTCCAGGTGGGGCAGCAAAATGCCTGTGGGAATATGATTAATTAAGGTCAGCATGGAGATAATTAAGCATGAACATTTAGGAAAAAATATGGCATGTGGAAAAGGAGACCAGGGTACTAATATGAGGGAATAACTCTTTCCCCCCTAGCGTTGTTTCTGTAAATGTTCTTCCCACATCCTTGTCGCAATAAAGCAAGGAAGTTCCATGTCTGTAATCAAGACTTTGAATGTGTGCCGTCAGTGTAAGTGCACATGTACAGCTTACATAAGAACATAAGAACAGTTTAGTGAGGCAAGACTTCTTCTCTCAAAGTACTCCAAAAGGTTAGCAAGGCAAGACTTGCCCTTGCAGAAACCATGGTAGTTCTCCTTCAGCAAGGCCTGGGCCGCCTTCACCCGTAACGCCCATGTTGTCTGAATTATTGTAACTGTGGTTCCCGGACCCAACTGTAGTTCCAATTTTGCCCCAAACCTGGGAATGAACTCTCAGTTTATATTGAGTTCCACTCACCCAACTGAGGATCCATTCCCTCCTCTGTGTGGGAATTTTACCCAAACCAGAGTTAACAGAGGAAGCTCCTCCTGCTGGCTTCCCTTCCATTGGTTGGCACAGGCTGTCCTTCCAGGTTCGGAGGAAGCCTGCGCAACTAGTACCACCCCGTTGCCGGCTCCCAAACTGAAGATAGTGATCATCTGGGAGTGCGCACACAAGCGGGGGGTGGGGGTGGGGATGGTGGCAAACTGCAGGTCCATTGGAACCATGGTTTGCTGTTCTGTGTGAAGGCGGCCCTGTTCTACTATATGTTTAACAATTTTGTCCTTAAGTATGCTTTCCATCAATTTATCTGGCACAGAAGTTAAGCTAACTGGAATGTAGCTTGATCAACCTGAGCACTTGCACTGCAGTGGTCATTTATGCCCTACTGAACTCCATGGGTATGTCTCATCTCCAGCTTGACTCACAAGTTGCTGCACATCGCTCACCGTAGAGCTGGGTCAGGACCTTTCATTTGGGCTTGTGATATGCTATTGCTGGTTTCAGTATTTTACATGGGGCAAGAATGGGAGACAATGATGACCCATCAAAGGCAGCACATTTTCGGCAGATATGCTGAGGGAGATGCTGATACCTGTAGGTGAATTGTACTGTTGTCCTTGGCTTTGTCCAGTGTGGACTTTCTGCTCTACATTTCCCCCCTCAAAGCAAGATTTGCTTTGTGGCTTTGTAACATGGACATAGTATGACGGGAAGCTGTCAAGCCTTTTTAACAATAATTAAAACCTCCCCCCAAGGGATATTTTCAATCAGATTGCATTAAGTCAATGTAGACTTCATATCTCTGTGTTGCAACTTCACTTGCTTGTCAGTGGGGAGCATCAGGGATGAGCTTCCCGGAATGTTTCTGGTCCATTCTGTGAATTAGCTCCACAGGAATTTCTTGATTATCATCAGAAACTATTTCATGGACAAAGAAATGGATACACGCTGGTGAGCTGAGTTGAAAGACCTGGCAAGCCTAACACCAGATAGATGTTCTGAGGCTGATCTTGAGTAAGATCAGCCCAGAGGCAGGGTCAGTTGTAAATCAATGGGCAGTAGCTCAATCACTGAGTCAAGGTTCAATCTATAAGGGAGAATTTGAGTCCACCTCTTATTTAGCAGAGGGGCTGCTGGGCAGTATGCTGCTTCTCGAAGCAACATTCAGGTGCAGCATTACTGGAGGCAAGCACTGGCTAATTTACCCTTAAAGGTGCCTCTCATCTCCCCCCTGCCCCCCAGCGGTGCTCTCACTGGCAGCGACTGCATAGAGGAGATCTGGAGGCAATTGCTTAAAGTCTAAAACAAATAAAGGTTTATTTAAGAAGTCTATTTGTTTGTTTGTTTGTTTGTTTGTTTGTTCGATTTTTAGACCACCCTTACAAAATAGTTCAGGGCGGTTCACAAACATAAAACAGTTAAAATCAATCAATGACCGGGCATAAAAATTTTAAAATACAATAAAACAGCCAAAAAGTAAAACAATTGAAAACCTTATAAAAACCCAACACATTAAAAACCCTTTAAAACAATTTAAGAACACTGGAAGGCCAGGCCAAACAGGTAGGTCTTTAGGGCTCTCCTAAATTCCAATAAAGAATTCAAATTACAGATATCTGCCCGGAGCGCATTCCACAATCTAGGAGCAGCTACAGAGAAGGCCCGCCTCTGGGTCGCCACCAGACGAGCTGGTGGTAACTGGTGCTGGACCTCCTAAGATGATCTTAGCGTGCGGAGGGGATCAGACTGAAGAAGGCGCTCTCTAAGGTAACCTGGACCTAAGCCCTTCAGGGCTTTAAAGGTAATAACCAGCACTTTGTATTTTGCCCGGAAACATATCGGCAGCTAGTGCAGCTGTTTCAAAACAGGCATAATATGGTCTCTCTGGGTTGCCCCAGAGACCAGCCGGGCTGCCGCATTTTGAACTAACTGAAGTTTCCGAACTACGTACAAAGGCAGCCCCACGTAGAGTGCATTACAGTAGTCAAGCCTGGAGGTTACCAGGTGGTGCACCACTGTTCTGAGGTCATCCTCCTCTAGGAATGGACGCAGCTGTCGAATCAGCCTAAGCTGATAAAAAGCACTCCTGGACACAGCCTGCACCTGAGATACTAGGGTAAGGCCTGGATCCAGGAGTACCCCCAAGCTGCGTATCTGCTCCTTCGGGGGGAGTGTAACCCCATCCAGCACAGGGAGATCTAACTCATCCCTCAAATACTGAGCCCCTACAATGAGCACCTCTGTGTCCAAACTTTTTTACAAACTTTGAATAGAAAGCCTGCACCCTGTACTAGCTACCTCATGGTGGAAGGAAGTAGGGACAGAGAGAACCAAGAAGGGAGTGTCCTAAGAATATTAGTCTACCAATCAGAATAGATGTAGAGCAGAGATTGAAGAGTACACAGAGAACAAGGGGGCAGTCTTATACTCTCTGTCTCTATTCCTAATGCCCCTACTGGTCAATAGGGGTTATATAGTGTTAAGAGGCAATGCTTATGCAGTAACAAATTTTTGGTTTTTCCAATTAAAAGAAACTTAGGTAGCAATGCTGGGAAAGACCTCGAAGACCTCATAGAGCTACTCTAGATCAGGGATTCTCAATGTTGGGTCTCTAGATGTTATTGGACTTCAACTCCCATATTCCCCAGCCCCAGTGGCCTTTGGTTGGGGATTATGGGAGTTGAAGTCCAATAACATCTGGAGACTCAACGTTGAGAATCCCTGCTCCAGATGGACCAATGGTCTGTGCGTCTAAGGCAGGTAGGTTACCAACTTTGGAGAGGGACTGAAATTCAACGGGAGAGGTAATGTGTTGCATGCAGAAGGTCCCACATTCAGTCCTTGATATTAGAATGGAGTCTTGGACAGCTTCCTGTGTTTCAACTGCAAGCAAGGGACTGAGCCCAGAAGTCTGTCTGAAGCAAGAGGGAGAGAATGAAGATGCAGCCAGCCAGAAGGGCAGCACCCAGACAGCCAAAGCAAACCAGGGAGTCATGCAAGAAAGGCCAGAGTCTGTTCACTATCCCAGCTTGATCTAGAAGGGATAATGGACTTTCATCAAGTCAGGTCAGGAGGAAGCAATTGACTGTTTTGGGAGTAGAACCATGCAGAACCCTAGAGCAGGGATTCTCAATGTTGGCTCCCCAGATGTTATTGGACTTCAGCTCCCATAATCCCCACGCCCTGTAGCCTTTGGCTGAGGATTATGGGAGTTGAAGTCCAATAACGTTAAGAAACGTTAAGAATCTCTGCCCTAGAGAACAATAATAGCTGACATACTGTACAAAGTTATGTCCACACTGCAACATCATACTAGGTTTACGTTTCTTTGGATTTTTGTGAAAACAATGTATCTGCGGGTTACCCTGAGTCTGTCAGTATCTCTCTCTCACCTGCAGATGCATCCAAAAGGCTCATGACATTACTAGCTCTTTCAGAATTAGATAAAATATATTGCGGAATGTTATCCTGGAAGTTCTTATTCCAAAGTCTTATTTTTGTTTTCTTAACATGAAAATTGGGAGCTTCTGGATTTGATCTAGCCTGTGCATTACAATTGTTTCGGGGCTTAATGCATTTATGTATCATAGTTTTTCTATTCTGACCAGACATGTTGCACACATGGATTTTTGTATAATCAAAGGATCCTAGAAAACGTTCTAAAAAATATTCATGATAATTTATAGGAAAGCCAAAAACGGTCACCTTTTATTTCCAGATTTTCTTGTTGCTAATGGAACACACTCTTTCACTGCAAGTAAGAAATATAGTAATTTAGATGTAAAAAAACCAATGGATTTGAAACCATGCCAAATAAGACCAAATAGGCCTTATAGATCTACTAGAACTCGAGGATATTTGGGAACTGAATTTTGCAGAGCACCAAAAACCAGAAAATGTGTGCCTTTTACAGTAGAAACCAGACAGACCATTTCTCCCCGCAATCTTTGATTCATAGTTATTTCCTAAAACCATGCACATGAAAGATGTATTTTACCAAGTAGGTGTTTTGCTTTCCTGCTAATTGTCTGAGGTCCAGACTGAATACCAAGTGACTTTACATTTCATTGTGAATGCTCCACACACTTCTGGCAATAGCCAGAATCCATAAAGGTCATGTACCCAGTGTTGATTCAGTGTCATTGTTACAAAATAGCCTGCTGCCAAAAGTCCCTCTGGTGGCCGATATTACCTGCCAGCTTGGACGATCTTCTTGGGGTGGGATTGTGTAGAAAGCAAAGATCAGTGGGAGACGACACAGACACTGGGGGGATGCCAGCAAGGCCGTTTTGACTCATCATCTTGAACCGCTGAAAGAAAGCAAATGGAATCAGAGCCTGCCATGTGATAATTCCAGATTATTCATATTCAGCAAAAGACAAGAGCCCCAAGACAATGGTAGAAATATAGCTCCATGCTTCTGTGATGCATAATCTAATAATCTAGGGAGGAGAGCTGGTTTTGTGGCAGCAAGCATGAATTGCCCCCTTTGCTAAGCAGGGTGTGCCCTGGTTTGCATTTGAATGGGAGACTACATGTGAGCATTGTAAGATATTCCCTTTAGGGGATGAGGCTGCTCTAGGAAGAGCACTTGTATGCTTGCATACAGTTACATGCTCAGTATTGCCTAACCTGACTGGCAGCCACTCTCCAAGGTTCCAGACAGGAGTCTTTTCCAGCGCTAACTTGGAAATGCCAGGGATTGAACCTGTGACTGTCTGAATGCAGAGCAGATGCTCTTCCACTGAACTCCGACATCATTTACTACACCATGGTGGCTGTCTTATATTTAGCAGGAGAATGTAACTCTCCCTTCCTTTCCAAATGTGACACAGTGTTTTTCCCCCAGTGGCTGTTGCTGGTGTGTGTATGGATTGTGAGCCCTTTGGGGACAGGGATTCACCTTATTATTTCTTTTTCTAGGAGTCTGTGAACTTTTTCTGCTGAAAAGTGGTATATAAATATTCACCACCACCATGTATAGGCCACTTCTTGGTCAAAATAAAAGGCCCCTAACATGCATGTATGAAACAGTCTTAATATCCTCAAGTATACTTGAGTTGCCCCCTTTATATCATCCCACCCTCACTTGTCTCTAAGTCTTTTCCCTATCTTCCTTTTGTTTGAAAGGAAATGCTTTATGTTTGAAGAATACAAGAGATGATTGGAGATGATTAGAGATGATTGAAGATTGAAGATGAAGATGCAGATTAAAATAAACACATGAATCAAACAAAGAGAGTCGCTCAATGGAAGGGGTTAGGGGAATGGGCACACAAGAACCCAATGGAATGGGTGTGGAGGGTGGAAAAGGAAGGAGATGGAACAAAGCAGACCGTATTGAGTGCAGAACATCATTTATCCCCCCGAATGTGCTGCTGAAGGTGCACTTGACACATTATACTACCTGTGTGTGTGTTACAATGCAAAGATGCTCTTTACCTTGGAGGCAACATCAATTCAGTGTGATAATACACAGACTGCCAAGGCTAACACTTGTTTAAATACTGGCCTAATTGTAGCATGCAACCCACGTACATTAGTGGCATGTAAATCGTTTGTATGCCAGAGGTGTCACAACCTTGTTGGTCCCTACTCTTTAAAAATTTTTTCCCAGTGGTGTCAAACTTTTGTTCTATTCTTTCAATCAGTGCTGTTTTCAGTGCTTGAGATTTTGTATTGTTTGTGCAGGGCCCGCTGTCCCTGAAGTTAAACGCCCTTCAATATACCTATTGTTATGTTGCTGTTTGCCTGTGAAGAAGCCACACAATAGCACTAGTTTATATGGAGGAAATATGCATATACAATTGAACAACCCTCTCTGGACACTTGGGAGAGAAAGGAGATGGAATGAAATGTAGAATCATAGAATTTTTGAGTTGGAAGGGACCTTGGAGATCTTGTGGTCGAATCCCTGCTGAGTGAAAAAAACTGCAACAGCATCTGTGACAGATACCTTTGCAGCCCCTGTTGGGAATATGGGGGAATCTCGGAAATGAGGAAGGATCTACAGCAGAAAGTTTTATTAAATGGATAATGGGCAATATAAAGCGTCCAGATTAGAACTGGATCGGGAAAGAGGGTTTTCAACTCTGGCTAAAGCGATTCCTGGAGATTTCTTTCTCCAATATTTTCCAAGATATCAAGCCGTTAAAGCCTCCAGGATAGTTGTCAATAGTCACCTGTAGGTTGATGCTGATTCTTGAAGATTCTAAACCAGATCCAGAGAATTGGCAACCCTACAGGGAACAGAGATTTCTGGCCTGTTTAAAAAATAATGTATTAACCAGCTTATCCCGCGCAGAGCATCTGCGCTCCAAGACTTTATTGCTCACTCACCCCCTCAGGCAGTCTCCCCTCACCCCCTCAGCCAGTCTCCCCCAACCTCTCAGCCCGTCTCCCCCAGCCAGTCTTCCTTCACCCCCGCAGCCAGTCTCTCCTCAGCCAGTCGCCCCTCAGCCAGTTATCTCCCCTCAGCCAGTCATCTCCTCAGCCAGTCCCTGCAGCCAGTCATCTCCCCTCAGCTAGTCTCTCCCACCCCCTCAGTCAATCTCCCTCCACCTCCGCGGCCAGTCTCCCCTCAGACATTGAACAATGGCATCCACTGCCGCCAAGTCTCCTCGCGAAGAGGAGGGCTGAGCGGGGCTTCCCTTTCAGCCTCCACAGATGGCCCTCAATGCACTCTTATGCCCTGGCTCAGCGGTCCTTCTCACGAGGAGACTCGGCAGTGATGGATACCACTGCTCAATGTCTCTCTCTTTCTTTGCTTCCTCCTCGACCTCCCTCCCACCTCAGCTGCAGCTGCCCTTCTGGTAACTCTCACTCTCGCCGGAACTATTGTAAGAGCTGCCACGCATGGGATTAGCCACGGGTATGCCTCAGAGAATTATAGATAGATAGATAGATAGATAGATAGATAGATAGATAGATAGATAGATAGATAGATAGATAGATGCTATGGCCTTGATTGACCACTAAGTTCTAACATAAGCCACAGTTTGAATTTTTTATTACAGTTCTATCCCGCTGTCTTCCAAAGAGTTCAGGCTGTAGCTGATTCTTCCCCACTATTATTCTCACCTGGGGTGGCTCAAGGTATTCTAGTGCTTGAGCAAACAAGGCATCAAATGCTGCCTTGCCCCATGCCCCTGGTAGGGTCCAAAACGGAATCTTGCAAGCTTTGAAAGTGGTGTGGCGGGTAGGGAGGGGGGAAAGTGTCCTGCAGCCTCCTCTTCTCTCCTCAGGCTTCTTGCAAGCTTTGCAAGGAGGAGTGTGAGGAGAGGCGCTCTTTGCAAAGCTTGACTATGATTGGTCCAAAGAGCTGCTCCAATGGCATCTTGGTGCCCAGCTGGCACACCAATAATTCATTACCTGAGGCCACTACCTCACCTCACCTCATGAAAGTATTGTCCCTGACTCTCACCAAAAGAGGCTATAGTGCAGCCTTCTCTCCCTCCCTCTCTCCCTCCCTGCCTCGGGCACCTTCACAAAGTCCCAGGGTGGCCCGTGCAGTCAAAATCAGCAATGAAACCACAAAAGCATGTACAACCTCATGTAACTCAGCCACTTCCTCCACTTGCCTGTGTGTCTTGACTTGTGCACAGGAGTGAGTGACGGAGGTACATAAGGGGAGCACCCTTCCGTTCACCCTTGTGGGGAGGGAGCAAAAGAGCTCCTTGCCTGTGTTTCAGGCTTGGCCTAGAAATGTGATAGAAGGAGGTGGTAGAAAGCTGTGGCAGTAAAGCGGACTGCACCGTTTCGAACTTCAGATGTGGGACAGTGTTTCCTCTAAGGCATGCACATGTGCATACAGACATTTTTGGATGTTCCCTCAGTCAGTTTTAGATCCCGCTTGATACTGCTGCCCAGAACAAAACTCAATCCACGCACAGATGAAAAAAATTAGAGCGAACACTGGTGTGGGATGCCATTTCTGAATGCGCCTACAAGTAAAAACTAGCACATTGGGACTGAGCTTCAGTCTGCTCCTTGCCTGCTTTGTTTTTTTTGATACTTGTAGGTAGCAGCCTAGCTATAATTGAACAAGTGGGGATGGGGCGGGGGGATGTCTCTGGGCCCATGAGAGATCTTATTTTTTGCTCTCCCTCTCACAGGGGAGAGGTGGAATGGGGACAGAGGCCTATCTGCACTTTTTGTCCCAGAGTCCACTCGAAACCTGCTATGCCCCTATCTGCAAGGCATTCTCCCTCCTTGCCCCCGAAGGGTGCATTTAAAAATGGTATCCCCCTCTGCCGTTTGAAGTGCTATAATCCATTTTACCACTTCAGCATTCAAGAATATCATTCTGCTGCATGCAAAGAACAGGCTTCAATCATGGTTTTAAAATTTAAAATTGTTGTAATGTTTTACCTTTTTCTTCTGTATTTTAAGCATTAATTTTTTTCTGTTGACGTTTGTTTTGTTAACGAATGTTTTAACTTTTCTGTTGTCATTTGTTTTGTTTTGTTGTAAACTGCCCAGAGATGCAAGTTTTGGGCGTTATAAAAATATGTGGAATAAATAAATAAAATCAGACAGAACCCTGGAAATGTAGTGCTGTTTGTGTCTGGTTATTTACAGATGTACAGGTTGAGCAAGTTGCACAGAGATCAAGTAGCACGCACACAGGGTCCATCTCACAGCACATCACATCAGCGCAAAATTCCTAGCTAGTCTTGAGCACAGCAGAACTGAAGGTCCACATACTGTAATAACTCCCAGTCAGACCAGCCAAAGGATTTCAGCCCTCACTTGTTGCACGTGGATCGGGATTTCCGAGTACATCCCATGCAGCTTGCCACAAAGGCATTTAGGTTACAAATCCAGTACAGATTTAAGCACTCCCAACATTTAAATAGGGTTAATCATGTCTCTGGGCAGTTTCATACAATACGGTGGCAAATAAGCTTCTGCCAACCAACAATTCTCAGCAAATGTGCACTCCTGGCATGAGCTATACATTCAGCTCCCAGCGTGTTGTCCAAAACCACCAGTGTTGGGTTCCCCATCTATGCTTTCCTCTGGGAAGCCAACACTGACAGGTTTGGACAATATGCCAAGAGTGGAACCTGCAGCTCATACTGGGAGCCTGCATTTGCTGGAACCAGTGTTTGGGAGAACCTTACTGAGGGACATAAGAACAAAGGAAGCTGCCATATACTGAGTCAGACCATTGGTCTACCTAGCTCAGTGTTGTCTTCACAGACTGGCAGCAGCTTCTCCAAGGTTGCAGGCAGGAATCTCTCTCAGGCCTATCTTGGCGAAGCCAGGGAGGGAACTTGAAACCTTCTGCATTTCCCAGAGCAGTTCCATTCCCTGAGGGGAATATCTTACTGTGCTAACACTTCTAGTATCCCATTCATATGCAACCAGGGCAGACCCTGCTTAGCTAAAGGGACAAGTCATGCTTGCTTCCACAAGACCAGCTCTCCTGCTTGCTGCTGAGACATGTGAAGCCCTTCTCTGAGTTGGATTATGGACTTTGGACTTATGGAGTCCGAAGTCTGAGTCACAATTTATGGAATGTTGTGTTTGTGTTTGCCACAGGCACACTGAAATTTGGCTGGTATTTGCTGTGTAAGAGCCTCAGAGTATCCATGCAGGATTGGACCAAAGATCTATCATTAGGATGGGCATACCCAACCCACATTCTGTCCCCAGCGTGCTACTGAGGGTAGACAAAAAGCCATCCTATCCAGCACCTGCCTCCCACACAATCATTCTCTCCTCCTCCTCCTCCTCCTCCTCCTCCCTTGTTGCTTGGGTTCTCACGACCACCAATCAGGAGTGACCGTGACTCTTCTACCCTGGCTGTGCATTCCTCCTAGCTTGCTTAGGGTCGTGCAAATGAGCCTCTTTTATTGCACCTACATTCAGATGTCTGCACCCATATAGGCAGTGTGTGAATAGTCATTCACACTACCTCCATTCATTTTCAGACTGAAGCTGGGTACAGGCCTCTGAGTACAGGTGCCTACTCTGGGCACAGATAGGAAGTGTCCTGGTGTATTTGCCTTCCACATTTTATTTATTTAAAATATTTACCCACTGCTATTCTTCATTTGTGAATTCATGGCAGCTTGCAGTAAAATCTGTTCTTTCATAAAGCACACACAGTAAAACACAATAGAACAGAATGACCTGTCAAATAATAGAAATGCAGGATAAAAGGCAATCATTAAAACAGGGCAGTCAAAGAGAAGCATGCCTAGAGTTAGGGCAAGGCCTGCTAGAATAAAAACTCTTCAGCATTCCTTTGAATGTACACAGGTCCAGCTCTGGGCCCAGGTACAGTGGTTTGCATGCTGTGCTCCCTTCCTGCCCCTCGATCTTAGGCTCACCCTCTCCCTGTTTAAACTGCAAGAGTGTCAGACATAATATATGAACAGGGCTCATCTGAAGTGGGAATCAACTGAACGGCTCACATTCTTTGTGGGCTGTGGCTTCAGCTCCAGGAAAAGATTCCAGAACCCAAACAGGGCCTATAATGTAATGTCACTCCAAAGAAACTCCCAGGCTGTTGAGAAATCACACACCCCCCCCGGCAAGTTATAAAAACAAACAACCCTAGCCAGATTGTAACTTCAGCCAGCCATTTTCTCATTTTGTGTAAATGAAAGGGTTAAAGCTCCAGGATGCTTGCGGGTGACATCGTTTGGGGTGGGAAATCGGAGTTTTTGAGGCCTTGACCAGCAGAGACAACGGTCACATTGTCAGGAGGGACAGCTCAGCCTGCCATTCATTGTCTTTGGGCTGGGACCGGAGTTGCTGAGGATGCTAAATGGAGAATTGCCTTTTCCTACAGTGCCAGGACAACATGTCCGTTGTTCCCAGGGTTTCTGAGCAGGAGAACAATGCTGATAGCAGCCGGCTACTTTAAACTGTTGTTGGCTATTCATCGCATTGACAATAGATGGTGGTTGTTGTGAACTGGCAACCCTCCCCCCCGCAAAAAAGTCTGCTGAACATAACAGCAAGCCATTTGGCATACATCAAGCAGAAAGTGGGGTTGTTTTATTCAAACGTTGGCTGAATACCTAAGCAGTTGCCAGGTTCCTTTTAAGACAAAAAATTAGTTTCATTTCTCAGTACGTAGCACTGAAACATATCAGATAATTATCTCGTTGGTTTTTTAGAGTAAAAATACCTTTTGTTATTTAGGGTTATGTCACTGGCAGGTAGGGGGCATACCGATCTCGGAGAAGTGGATTTGAACTGCCTCGCCCACTTGATTGCACATTTGGGTATCATGGGAGTTAGGAAACCAGATGAGTAAATGAGTGCATTCAGATTAGGTTCCTGAACTGCAAGTGAGCATGTGGCTCAGAAGCAGAGCTCCCGCAAAATGCCATCGCTTCCACACGGGAGGTGCAGTGTGGTTGGTAAAGCACTGGATAGACGGGTCAGGCCCTTGTTCATATGCAAAGTTCACTGGGTGGTTTTGGACATGGCATTCTGTCCTCTGCTCCTTGGAGGGGAGAAAAGATAAAAACACAATAAATAAGGCCGGTCCATATGGAAACATTTTGAGACTCAGACTGGGCATTGTAGCTGAACTGGAAAAGAATGTAGCCCTATTCAGACATGATGTTGTACAAGTGCAGAGATGTCTATACACTCGTGTATGTTTTTGTGTGAAAGAAAACCCAGGTTTTTGTTTTACTTTTAGTGCTTTTTTATTGTAGTTTTAACAGTATTTTAAATTGTGTTTTATTTTCCTGTTTATTTTATTTTGAGAACCATGCTTTGGGGCAGCCACTAGTAAGTAAATACTGTCCCTGCATTCATTTTGAAACTGAATCTGAGTGCAGGCCCCTCAGATGCATGGTTTGCCCTGATTTGCTTTTGAATTGGAGATGTGTGAGCCCTGTAAGATATTCCCTTCAGGGGATGGGGCCACTCTGGGAAGAGCACCTGCATGCTTGAATGCAGAAGGTTCCAAGTTCCCTCCCTGGCATCTTCAAGATAGGGCTGAGAGAGACTCCTGCCTGTAACTCACTGCCAGTCTGTGTCGACAGTACTGAGCTAGATGGACCAACGGTCTGACTCAGTATATAGCAGCTTCCTATATGTACTGCTGTAGCTGTGTTCAACCTCACATATCTGTATGAATAGCTGTACCTGTGCATGAATCTGTACCTGTGCACATTGCACATTTGTCATATGAGTGTTGTATGTAATGTGTAAATAGGGCTTCTGCCTGTTGCCAGTTGGGTTGCCAGACAGGTGGACATGGCCAAACTATGTGTTACATTAAATCGTGTAGATTGGCACTCTGTGGGTTTTGTTTTTTAAAATGCTCAAATAGTGATCAGGCCCACCATATCTCTCAACTTCCCATTCCCAAGGGCTAAAAAATTTTCCTGGGCCCCATATTAATGTAGGGCTACCCCTGGGTAGCAGGGTTGTCAACTCCAACTAAAGCAATTTTCCCCCCAACCATACTAATCCATTAAAATCTCCAGGATTCAATTCTAGGAAAAGAATCTGACAATAGATTTGCCTGTCTCATTGGGTCAAAGCTGTTCAGATGTTTGTAAAAGAAAGCACCCAACACACATACAGGGGCCAAAGTGGATTGGAAGTCCTACCCCAGCATGTCACTCCCTCCCTCCACCTCACCTCCCACAGTGGTGTTCGTATGCATAGGGAAATGCTGTAACTGTGATGGCGGATGCTTCTGTAATTGGCCACCCAGGACTGAAGTTCTAGGTTTCATAGCTCTGGTAAATGCACAGGAGCCCTGCGAAGAACAATGTAAGTGAACCTGTTCCTCAGATGTGGATGAGCATGAGTGGTCTCAGGCAGCAAGCTTTCATTTCATTTCAGATTATGCAGGAGAAGTTCCTGGATGCATCTACTTTTAGCCTTTGAAAGAATCAAGAACAATTGTACTATTCAATTAAGAAAACTGGGCTACATGATGTGCAACCCTCTGTCTAAGGGTTGTTTTGTGTTGGGATTTTGCCTTATCATTGTCTCAATTCTTGTGCTAAACATGCTTGTCTGTATGTTTTGTCTCTGTGTACTGGCTTGGGGGTGGAGTCATGGTTTGTCTGTCAGCTTCTTACTTGCTGTCTTGCATTTCAAACTGAGAGGTTCTATTTCTTACAGCATAAGAGACTGTTAGTTAATGTGTTGTTTTCTTAACCTATGTTTAATTAGTAATAAATATCAAACTCTTGTTTCTCAGTTAAAGTTGCTTCCTATAATTTCTCTGCAACATTGGGTAATGGGCCCAGCTGTGAAGCAATACATTGTGAGATAACAAAGAGTTTGTAGGCAAGAAAGCTATTTTTGCATCTGTGGGGAGGCATCCCACTGTTGAATTGCTAAATGAAACAAACAACTGAAAATGGTCCTTCAGAGTGAAGATGTTGCTAAATACTCTTGGGGGCTATTCCCACGATCTGCAAAAATCGGGCTAGGAGAGCCTAGCCCAATTTTTGCAGATTGTCAGAACCACCAGGCTCGGCTGCGAGCCCGGTGGTTCTAGAACAGGTAACCTGCTCAAGAACCCCTGCCCCAAAACCAGGTTTGCGGAGCGAGCGCTCTGCAAACCTGGTTTTCTAGATTGTGAGTAGCTGCGGTAAGGCTTCGCGCTGCACCTACTCATGAGTAGACCCCTGGAGGGGAGGCGAAAATCTGCCTCCCAACTCCAGGGGTCTCCCCAGTATGCCCTGCACGCTCGTGCAGGGCATACTGGGGCTTCCGGGGGCCGCGCGGCGCCCGAGATCCCCAGCCCCCACCGGTTCTGTCACGGAGCCAGCAATCGTGTGGGTAGCCAATCCGGCTGCCCAGGGCTCCCTGCCCGATCATCTGCGGAGAGAGCGGGCTTAGCCCGCTCTCTCAACAGTTTTGGGGAAAGCGGGTCTCACGGATCGTGAGACCCGCCTCTTGAACTATTTTGTGTTCTGGAGGAACAGAGACCAACACAGAATGAAGAGAAACAACAAGAGTGGGGGTTCTGCAAACAAACAATCCATGGGACACATAACTCTGACTGTAAGTGATCAGTTAAGCTATCATACAGAAGACAAAAATACAGCAAGAAAAATGTGGAAAGATAAAAAGATGTCCTTCAACAAAGAACCATGAATAGTCAAGTTTCTATTATGCTGCAATTGTGTAATAAATGATTTGGAGAGGGAAAGAGTCTGCTCATTTTTGGAATTACTGAAAGAGTTGGAACTGTAAGAGAGAAATATACCTGAACCTGCAAAAATTGAACTTTTGCTTAATACCTTGCCTAAAGAGCTACAAGGCATGGATGTAGAGTTCTTTTCAGAAGGGACCTTTGCTTTATTTTCAAAGGAGGAAAGCTTCTGATGAAAGGAATGTTGAAAGATGGTGAATGGTATGAAATGGATTGCAAAAGAGAGCAAGCTAATGTTGGAAGTGAGTGTGCACACAAAGATTGCATGAGTTTATGGCATCGCTGATTTGGGCATTCGAGCAAAGAATGCATTTCAAAATTACTAAAAGAACTATTAGAGGGAAACCTACAGGTTAAACCATGAAAATCTGAAGTCAAATGCATTGAATGTGTTAAAGCAAAAGCAACAAGGGACACATAATCACCAGCTACAGAAAGGCAATCCAATGAGATTTGATCCACAGTGATGTTTGTGGCCCCTTCCTAGTAACGACACCAGGAGCCTTTCCAGATGGCAACTTACACTTGCTTTGCTGTGTATAGGCTTGGTGTGTGTTCATACTAGGAGGGTTTTGACTCTGGCTTGCATACAAAAATAGTAAGGTGCCATTCATACTGCCACAGCCTGTATTCAGATCTTATCTTGACATTTTGGGTTTACAGCAGTGTATGTGCTTGAGAAAATAGTAGTTGATTTTCCTCATGTTGAGAACAATGTGCTGGGTTGCTCCATTTTTTCCATGATGCTATGTGGAGGGGCTCCACTGATACAACCAAATATTCCTGTTAGTCGCATGAGTCTGTCACATTGTGTTTTGGACTTTAATCTCTGCCTCTTAGCCTTTGTAAAAGGCAAAGTGTGCCATCAAGTTGATTTCGACTCCTGGTGGCCACAGAGCCCTGTGGTTGTCTTTGGTAGAATACAGGAGGAGTTTACCATTGCCATCTCCCGTGCAGTATGAGATGATGCCTTTCAAAATCTTCTTATATTGCTGCTGCCCAATATAGGTGTTTCCCATAGTTTGTCGTTTGGGAAACATACCAGCGGGGATTCAAACTGGCAACCTCTGGCTTGCTAGTCAAGTCATTTCCCCACTGCACCATTAGGTGGCTCTCAGCCTTTGTAATCAGCCTTAAAAAAAATTTCCCTCGGTGTTCTTGCACAAAGCTACTAGTGCTTCCATTTCATTTGTTATTGCTTTTCTATCTGCTTTTGCTTAACTTTTTCCTCTGTAACTGTTAATTCCAGTTTGATTTAAGTTAATTTTCATTTATCTCTGCTTCTTAGCCTTTTTACCAGCTTTAAAAAAAAATCTTTAAAAAAAGATTTTCCCCAAGTAACATGTTCTTACACAAAGCTGACAGCCTTCATTTCATTGTTTGTTTGTTTATTTATTTATTAGAAACATTTAATATACTGCCCTCTCCGAAGACTCTGGGATTGTTTGTCAGTAGAATTGCAAGGCGTGCACAATAATTATGGTGCTCGACTCCTCCTGCTTGTATCTTGCACAAATTCACAAAGAAATTTTTTAAGGGGTGTGTGAGGGAAAAGCCTTTGGTAGCTACTTGCCCAAAGGTGACCCTCTGCCACCCCACTGGCTAAAATGGGGCAGGAAGCGGGCAGGGAGAACATGGTGTATGAAGAGTCCCTGCTTGGAAAAGATGTAAGAACCCATTTCTAAACTTCATAAGGGATGGGAATATGAACAGCCCCAGCTTTACTATGAACCATGCAATAATTGGTTTATTTTCTTTATTTACACTTTGAATACAGCCATACAAAGTTGTGAGATCATACACCATCCCCCCCCAAGCTCACATTCTGAAATGCACCAAGGAAAAAATCTCCACTTCCTGACTTTCATAGATGATTTTTCTCACTATATTTCCACTTACCTACTCAAAGATAAAATGAGGTGTTGCCAAAACCTAAAGAGTATGTGACTAGAGTAAGCAACAAGTTTGGATGAAAACCTAAGACTTTGCACACTGATAATGGTGGGAAATATCCTTGAAAAGATATTGAGCAATACTTAAAACAAGGAATTCAACATGAAAGAACAGTACCTTATACTCCAGAGAAAAAGGAGTTGCAGATTGAAAGAATGGAACTTTGAAATGTCTAGAAATATGCTTCTTGATTCAGGTCTGGAAAACAAATACTGGGGAGAAGATGTAATAGCTACAATGTATTTGCAGAACAGACTTCAAACTAAAGCTGAAGGAGTAACATTCTTTGAACTGTGGAATGGGACAAAACCTAAATTAAAGCATGTTAGAGTATTTGGATGCAAAGCATATGCATATATCCCTAAAAAACTAAGAAGAAAATTAGATTGCAGAAGTGAAGTAGGAATATTAATGGGATATGCACTGAATAGCAAAAGCTACAGAATATTTGATCAGATCACAGAGAGGCGAGTCTCATGATCAGTGAGACTTGCCTGAATGGGGTTAGCGGGGATTGCGGGCTTAGCCGACTCTTCCCACAGAGGAGCACACTGTCAGCCCTGGGTGGCCAGATTGGCTGCCCACACGACTGCCAGGTCCATCATGGAGCCGGTGGGGGCTGCATGGCCCCCAGAAGGTCCAGGATGCCCCGCTCGAGTGCGCAGGGCATCCTGGAGAGACCCCCCAGGGCTGGGAAGCTTGTTTCAGACTACCAGTGGGGATTTCCTTGTGTGTTGCCACAGCGCGGAGCTGCACCATGGCAATACACGATCAAATAGCCGGGGTTAGCGAAGTGCTCGCTCCGCTAACCTTGTTTAAGGGGAGGGCTACCTAAGCGGGTTACCTGCCTTGAGTTCTCACTCTCACCCAAAAGTGGGCTAGGCTCCCTTAGCCCACTTTTGGCAGGTCGTGAGAATTTCCTCAGAGACGGTTAAACTATACAGGGTTGTGTATTTTGATGAGAGGCAAAGGTCAAATGCCAATGTGATGTCTGACTGTGAGCTGGATTTTCCAATAAATGAAGAGGCCAAACAGCAACCAAGGCAACAAAATGAACAAGTAACCATAGACCATTATATACTAGAGAGACTCAATTGAGAAAGGAAGAGGACCAGAGAGGTCCAATCAAGAAATGGAGATTGTGACAGAACCAGAGAGATCCAATCAAGAAGGCGAGATTGAGATGGAACAAGAAGGGAGATGATCAAGCAGAATTAATAAAGGGATTCCACCAAAAAGATTATCACTGGCAGCCAGAGAGGAGAAAATGTCAGAACCTACAGACAGAGGTGCACCTAGGTAATTTTGGAGCTTGGACCTAAAGGCCTTTTGAGGCCCCCCTCACCCCCACACACAGTATTTTAAACACATTTTTAATGCAACCATACCACCCAGGACAGGCTAAAAAGGATTTGGGGGGCCCCAGGGAGTGTGGAGGCCCTGGATTTCAGCCCAGAAGTCCAGGAGTAAGAGCGCCTCTGCCTACAGATTGGCACAAAACTAAAGGCATGCCAGATTCAGAGACAGATCAATTGCTATAATCAGGAAAAGAAAAGTTTGCATCACACCATAAAACAAAATGTGGGACTCAAAATTCAAGAACGAGACAATGAGAAGGGAATGTTGGGATTTTACCATGGACATAGTCTCAGTTCTTTATCTGGGGCATGCTTGCATATGTTTGAATGTGTCTGTGTAGTGGCTTGGGAGGAGTCACTGTGTTTGTTTATTTGTCTGCTCTTCACTTACTGTCCTGAATTCAAACTAAGAGGTTCTCCCTCTCTGCATAAGAGAGTCTGTTTCTTGTTTTTTTAGCCTATGTTCCAGTTAATGATAAATATCAAACTCTTGTTTCTCAGTTAAAGTTGCTTCCTGTACAACTACTTATAGAGGACAAGTAATTTCTCTGCAACACTGACTGCCAAACCATTAACAGAATAGTTTAAAAAAATTGATGAACCTGAACTGGAACTGAACCCAAATTTGTAATTTATGTTAGAAAAACCTAACATAAAAAGCCACATTTATTCAGATTAAAAGGCAAAACCCGAAGTGGTGGTAATGTTCTGTCACCATCATGATCTTTGCTTATCCAACTCACACGTACACACATGTACACATGTCATAAAACTGGCAAATATGAAGTACTTAAAACAAGCAGAACATTTCAACTGGACTGTAATCTATTCTAGACTAATCTAGGCATTCTTGGAGCTTGCTAAATAAAGAACTCTTGTTTCCGTGTACCTTAAAAATTGGATCACCCTTTGCCCATTTTTATTTGTTTTCCAAATGTAATTTACCCTAAAATGCAGACAGTACACACAGAAGAAAAGTAATAAAGCAAACAGACATTTTATGGCTGACAGGGAGTTGATGCCGAGGCTTGTCCGCTCTGTTTAAAAGCAAAGGGGTGTTATAAAACGAGTCTTATTTTAAAAGAGTGCTTTTGTCTTTCCCCAACCTCTGCTTCTCTCCCCTTTTTTCAAAAATGGACATCTGACAAGCAAAGCATAGCCAGAGGGTCAAAAATGAAGATCCTGGGAAAGGTCAAGTTTAATCTCTACCCACGATGCCCTGGTGCATCCCTCCCAACAGCTGACTAACAAAAGGGGCTCAGCACTGTGACTGACAGAATTCTTAATTGTATCCACTCATTCATGACAATTTGATTAAAATATTACGCCAAAGTCTCACCCCCTGTTTGCTTCGATCCTCCAAATCTAATTTTGAATTTTCAGAAAGGAGATTACCTCCACAAGCATGACTGGGATGCTATTAACTTCTACTTAATCTTTATTACTGATGTGAATTTAACATATGTATGGCTTCGTCTCGCTCCTGTTGTTTTTCTCTCTAAAGTAACGTCTAGGCAATATACAAGTGGCGGACATTAATTTTCACTTTGATATCCTGTCATTCCAAAGCTCATACTTTCACATGAAAACTTAAAAGATGCACTGCCTTAATACCCGAGCCCAATTAGAAAGCATTGCGTGCACATACAAACTGTTGAACAGACTTCAGGCTTCATAATATTATAACTTTCTAACATTGTCACTGGCTGCACATTGTTTGATCTGTCATGTTTCCATGCATGTCAATAAATGCAATCAGGAAGATGTTCAAACAAGCGTCTGAGAAATGCCATTTGATTATTCCCAGATTGATAAAAACTGGTATTTGCATTTGGTCATCATTATCCAACTGTTGTTTTCAAAGGACATTACAATGGAAAGCAATAATTTTAATATCAAAGGTGGTGGGATCCTTTTCCTCAGTTCTCAAATTATTGTGGTGGGGAAAAATAAGGGGTCTTTCTAGAAATCCACAAGCATTATCCAGGGTATTGTTAGGTGCTTAAAGGATCGGGGGTCTCAGCCCACAGCCCCCTGCCCTTGATAAACACAATCACACACCCTCCAATAATACTAAGATCTAACTCCAAAGGGAAACTTGGGGACAAAAGTCCTGTACTGGGGCGAAACCATTTGTTTTGTCCCCAACACAACACCTTTTACAGGGGAGACAGAACTGAGAAGCCATCATTGCTGCCGGAGCAGCCACCATTCAAGAAGGAGCTGGCTGATGAGATCTGGAGCTCTAAGCCGTCCATTGGGGGCTCAAGCCCCATGGGCCACCCCCTGATGATGCCTTTGGCCCTACCCCTTAACCCCCTTTAGACAACTTTAGACAAATCATGACCCACCCTATGACCTTCTAAAAGCATAGTTATGGGAGCTACCACTAAAACTGGGATGAGCCCCCCACCGCCCTGTATTACAAGCAATGATCTCAGCCACTCCAAGCAGCATCCACATAAAGGAACCAGCTCTGTCCTCCACTCCACCTGTGTTTATATGATCTTGTGCACTGCCTCTGTTATGCTTACCAAACTCTAGGGCAGAAAGGATTCTATGGTTTCAACACAGGACTAATCCAAACATCTCCAGCACCTGAGGCAAAGCTGTGAAGTACAGCCCTCCAGCCCCTTGTGGCATTCAAAGCTAACTGCTCTTCCCCACTCCCCTACTCCTCCCCCCCGCCGCAGCAGTGCATAGAGTGTGCTACTCATCCCTCTTCCTGCCTCCCCCTACCCAGGAAGAGAAGGAAGAGGAGACAGTGGCAGCTGCTGTGGAAGTCTGCTGGAAGTAGCCAGTAGTGAGAAGAGAAAGAGAGGGGGCGGGTACCTGGATTGGGCAGGGGAGTGGCAGAGGGGCATCAAGCAGGCAGGTGAAGTGGTGGCCACAGCAGAGTGTAACAAGGTTGCAGCGGACCCTGGAGCAAAAAAGAAGAAGAAGAAGAAGAAGAAGAAGAAGAAGAAGAAGATAGCCCCCCTGCCTCCACCTTCTTCTTCAGAGAGGCACAAGGAGGACAGCAAAGAGCAAACTGGCCCCCAGCCAGTGCTCTTCCCCCCAGGGCCCAGGGACATGCCCTGCTTCTTCAATTGTAGCGATGCCCCTAGGCCACAGCAATGGGGAGCAGGACATTAGCACTCCCTCACTGCACCTGCTACCTAATTTGATGGTTTCATTTTGCCCCATGGAAGAACCAGCCCTGCTTCAACAGTTGTGCAGAATGAAGGAATTCAGGAAGCAAAACGTCTCCCACTGCTGCACCGCTGTGAGAGGAGAAGCTGTACCTGCCAGAACTCCTCCTCTCACACACCAGTCAAATGCAGGTGCATCTTGTCCACATGGAATTTGAAGGCTCTAATATAATTAATTAATTAATTAATTAATTATTACATTTCCAGACTGCCCCATCCAAAGTCTCTGGGCGGTGCACGACCAGTTTAAAAACAAACACCATTTAAAACACACTGCTTAAAACAATACAAAAACAACTTAAAAGCAGTTCAGAACAGTTTAAAACAAATTAAAAATACTTAAAAACCATCTTAAATACTTAAAAACAGTAATATAAGTACACTAAAAAGGTTTGAGGGAGGGTGGTACATCTAGTCCAGGAGAGGCAAACCTGGCTCTCCAGCTGTTGTTGAATTACAATTCACATCATATCCAGCCACAATTTATTTATTGTGGCTGGGGATGATGGAACTTGTAGTTCAACAACCGCTGGAGGGCCAGGTTTGCCCACCCTTGATCTAGTCCAACATTCTGTTTCCAACAATGGACAACCAGGGGGCTCTTTTTTATTTACAATTTTTATTGGCATTATATGGTTTACAAACATTTACCTCAAGTATTCCTCTCCCCTCCCCATATCCACCCTGATCCTGCCTTCCTCAGATCACGATGGTGATGGACTTTCGCTGTTGTTTATATTCTTCATCAAATATTCAAAGGTCTACTACCTCTGTATGGAAGCTTCATTTAGAGATCATGGCTTTTAGCTGTTTATTTTTATTATTTATTGACATGTCATTTTAACATAAACAAATACAGCCCTAGGCCATCATATTATAATATTTAATTTGTAAAGCATCATTGTGCAAAATAAAACAGCCATGCATATGCTGATAACCTTCAGGCCCGACTACTGTATTGCAGTATACATAGAGGTTGCCTTTGTACATAGTCTGGAAATGACAATTGGTGCAGAATGCGGCAGCCAGACTGGTCTCTGGGACATCCTGAAGGGACTAAACAATACTTATTTTAAAAGAATTGCACTGGTTGCCGATATGTTTCCGGGTGAAATACAAACTGCTGGTTATTAGCTACAAAGCCCTTAATGGCTTCGATCCAGGGTATTTAAGAGAGCACCTTCTTTGTCATGAACCCTGTCGCCTATTATAATCTTCTGGAGAGATCTGGTTACGGTTCTGCTGGCTTATTAGGTGATTACTGGGGACAAGGCCTTCTCAGTGGGTGCCCCAGGGCTTTGGAATATGCACCCTTCTGGATAAGAGCATCTCCTTATCTCCCTGTTTGCTTGTAGGAAGAACCTCATGTCACCTATTTTGTCTAGATTCCCAGCTAGGCCATCGGCCTTTTATGTGTCTCTCCTTTTCCTACAGTGATATTGTTTCTACCAAGGTGGCAAAATTTTGCTACATTGCAAGCTGTGTAAGGAAGCAATCAGTAAAATCTTGAGTGTTGATTGTACTATATATTGTTATATTGTAAATGGTGTTTTGTAAGAAAGTACTGGCAGAATCATGATTGCTGGAGGTTATTGCTTATCTATTGAGTTGTAATTTTGTCTGGTCAATGACTGAAATAAAGATTCCAGTTCCAGGAAGATCCTCAAGAAACACCTGTTTTCAAAGGCTTTTAACTGAAATAAATTTCAAACTGTTTAATTTTGTTTTTACTGTTTTGTATTGTGTTTTTAATTTTGTACACTGCCTAGAGATGTACATATCAGGTGGTATAAAATATGCTAGATAAATAATAAATAAATAAATAAATAAATAAGCATACTTCTAGACATTTTAATCAAAGTTCTGTTCTTTCTCTCTGCCACTCCATTTTGCTCTGGAGTATATGGTTTTGTTCTCTCATGTTTAATTCCTTGCTCTTTTAAGTATTGCTCAATATCCTTCCCAGTATATTTCCCACCATTATTGGTGCACGAATTCTTAGGGTTTCTTCCAAATCTGTTGCTTACTCTAGCCACATATTCTTTAAGTTTTAGCAACACTTCATTTTTATCATTGAGTAGAAAAGTGAAAAAAACCTTTATGCAAGTCAGGGAATCGAGATTCTTTCCTGGTGTATTTACTGGAAAGGGCCCACAAATATCACTGTGAATCAAATCCAAACCCTCATTGGATTGCCTTTCTGTGGTTAATGAATGTATGCCCTTTGTTGCTTTTGCCTTAAAACATTCAATGCATTTGACTTCAGATTTGAATGATTTACTTGTAGGTTTTTTGTCAATTGTTCTTTTACTAATTTTGAAATGCATTCCTTGCTTGGATGCCTAAATTGGCAATGCCATAAACTCATGTAATCTTTGTGTACACACTCACTCGCAACATTAGCTTGTTCCTTTGCAATCTATTTCATACAGTTCACCATCTTTCAACATGCCTTTCATCAGAAGCTTTCCTCCTTTGAAAATAAAGCAAAGGTCACTTCTGAGAAGAACTCTACATCCATGCCTTGTAGCAGTTTTTACATTCATTAAACTATTTTGCGAACTTGGAACATGGTATATATGTGGCAGAGAGGCTGCTGCTGGGTCCCATTGCAGTGAGCGCGGTGGCCCTGGTGGTAGCTATGCACAGGTTCTTGGAACCAGTGTGCAAAACACAGCTTTCTGTATTCTATTGCACATGAACTGAACATTTCTTTATATGGGAACTGAAGAATCCTCATATGCTTTTGCAGAGTAATTATTTCTTTTGAAACCCAGTGGCAAGAAATAAGGCAAATACAAAAACAGGAGATTCTAGATTCTTCTTTGACCTGAACATATTCTCTGCATATATATTTAGCTTTTTTCGGTGTTTGGGGGGAGGATGTTCAGATTGCCAAATTCTACATAATTCCCCCCACCCACAATTATTTTCTACAAACCTTTGTACAAAAGGGGGTTCTACAAAATATTTGGACATTCTGGGGGCTCTGGGGGCAGCTTACCAGTGGTGGCAGTGGCAGTATGTAGTCTTCCTTTTACCCCAAATGCTGCATATCTGTGAGTGATTGCAGCAACAGCATTTAATGATGTCTGCTTTTCTCAGTGGTTGGCTCCTGCCTGCCACCAGAATGCACTGGAAAATGCTTCTAGCTTCATTCCCTGGTGCATTCCATGTTAAAAAAAAAAAGGTCAGCAATGACTGGTTGCTGGGAAGAACAGCAGCATTTCAGGCATTCCTGCCACCACAATTCTTCCGTCTTGTACAAGAAAGAATACACCCAGCTGCCGCCGCCGCCAGTGGTAACCCACCTCCCCAACTGAAAATGTCTGAAAAATTAGGCCCTTGAAACCGTTTTTTTTAAAACTGTCACCCCATTCCCTTAATTTTTTCATCTGTGAAAGGGGTTTCAAAATGGTGTGTAGAGGGTGTGGGTCAGCACTTAAAGCAGACATTCTCATATTTTTGCCCATAGGTAATGCTTTTCACAATTATTTGGCAAGGCATCAAGTTCTTGCTCCTTACCCTGGGTGAGGGCAAGCTCCCTTTCACAATTGACCTTTGCAAGCCTTGAAAGTAGCACAGGAGGCAGAGAGAGGGGGAGGTTACCAGGACTGTGAGGAGAGGGACTCCTTGAAAAGCTTGCAAGGGTCAGATCAGTCCTAAAGAGCTGCTCTGATGGGGCAATGGGGAGCATTGTTCACCCTGCTGCCACCCCGACAATCTGCCACCTGAGCTGATTGCCTCACTCGAGGCTATACCCACGACCAGGATAAATCAGGCTAAGGGAGCCTAGCCTGGTTTCTCCTGGTCATGTGCTGCAATGGGAGTGCAGCTCCCAGCAACAAGCCTCCAAAAATGCCTCTCCCCTTAAACGAAGTTAGCGGAGCGCGTGCTCTGCTAACCCTATTTACCTGATCATGAGACACTATGGCGTGGTGACTCATGAGGAGACCCCCTCTGGGAGGCTAAAACAAACCTCCTGGCCTGGGGGGGGCATCCTGTGATTTCCGTGGGCCGGGAGGCCCCTGATCCCTGCCACCCCTACTGGCTCCATGATGGAGCCAGTAATCGTGTGGGCGGCCAATCTGGCTGCCCAGGGACGGCTCCCTGCTCATCTGCGGGGAAAGCGGCCAAAGCTCGCTCTCCCCGCAGAGCCCTGTTAGGCTCTCCACATTGCTCATGTGGAGAGCCTCTTTGCCTCATGAAAGGATCACACCTGATTTGTCTACCATAGCCTGTTTCAAGTTATGTAATCAAACAAAGATTTTCCTGTTGGTCTATCCCTCTCTCAAGCTTGCTTGCACACTTTCTTTTCCCATCACTCACCCTGATTCCATCCCACATTTTCTGGTTCATGAGAACTATTGTTTCCCATGACGTCCAAACTGGGCAGACTATGGTAACTGCACACATAGTACACCTCCAACCCAGATACAATGCTGCAGTTTCAACTGGCTTTCCAATTCTGATTTAGAACAAACTACAGTTTGTGGCAAACCTATATCACCCAGTTTTGAGGTCATAGAAAATTGTTTTGCTCAACCCATGAAGGAAGGGAAGTCAGGAATCGTAGCATGTAAGGGGAGGAGGGAATGCAAGAACCATAGGTATAGGCCAAACCTTGGTCTGAACTGAGGCCAAACCTTGGTCTGAACTGGGCTATGTGTTTGCAGAGCAAACCTCCGTCCATCCTATTATATACATTTCCCCAAAAGGCAATTCATAAAAGTTCTGTGTGTGTGTATCCAGATTGTACCTATTTTCCCTGAGGCTGGACCACACATTTGTCTCTTTTTAGGAGAAAAGTGAATAAGAACAGCCTGGCCATGAAGTATACAAAACATGTTATTAGTCTTTCTGCTTACACATACCTGTGGTTGAGGGCTTGTCACAAGTTCCTTTCTCCAGGGGGCCAAGTCTGCATCTAAGTTATTTAAATGCTAACTGGGCAAAGTTAGCTATGCCTTGCTAACTTGGTAAAGACCCCTGCTAACTGTGCAGAGAGGCACCTTTCAAAGTGGTAATTCTCTTTATATTTAGCAGAGGGAGAGCAACTGGGCCTATTTAACCCCGGGATTGCATCCCTACAGTAAGCCTCTTCACACAGTCACCCAAACCTGGGTTATCTGCCGCTAATCCAGGGTTGCATGGACTTGTGAACCAGGGCAAGCCCCCCAAGCCCAGGCTGCCCCAAACTGGGTAACCCTGCTCCTAACCCTCACTCTTAACCCAGGTAGGTGCAGAGCAGGGGCCCCGGTACCTGGGTTTGTGGATCATATGTCCACTTTCTGCTCCATTCACAGGTCCTGGCAGCCGGCCACCATATATTTTTAGAGAGTGCTACAGCTGGAGCGGCTGTGATCTGTGAATGTGCCACTTTGCACAGCACCATTTATGATCATGCTTGCAGCCCTGGGTGGCCGGATTGGCTGCCCACATGACTACTGGCTCCATCATGGAGCTGGTGGGGGCTGGGGGAGTGGGGGCCACTGGCCCCCAGAAGTTCCAGAATGCCCTGTGCGAGTGCACGGGGCATTCTGGAGAGATCCCCGAGGCCGGGAGGCTGGTTGCAGCCTCCTAGTTGGGCGTCTACTTGTGTGTCACCGCATGCCGTGGCTGCACACGAACAAAAAAAATGAGGTTCATGGAGCACTTGCTCTGTTAACCTCATTGAAGGGGAGGAGGAATCAGGTGGGCTAGCCACCTTGGGACCACCAGGCTTGCCTGCGAGTCCAGTGGTTCCCACGATCAGTAGAAAGCAGGCTAGGCTTTCCCACTTTCTACCGATCATGGGGATAGCTTCTATATGTAAGTAGTAGTAGTAACAGTGGTGGAGCCACCTAATGGTGCAGCGGGGAAGTAATTTACCTAGGGAGCAAGAGGTTGCTGGTTTGAATCCCCACTGGTATGTTTCCCCAACTATGGGAAACACCTATATCATGCAGCAGCAATATAGGATTCAAATCTTTATTGTTACGGTCATTCGACCAGCAAAAGCAGCGATATAGGAAGATGCTGAAAGACATCATCTCATACTGCATGGGGGATGGCAATAGTAAACCTCTTCTGTATTCTTCCAAAGAAAACCACATGGCTCTGTGGTTGGCAGGAGTCAACACCAATTCGACGGCACAACTTTACTTTAGTAATGGTGGTGGTGGTAGTAGAAGTAGTAGTATTTCAGGAAACTGCCTACCATTATTGATCACTGACGAACCCCCTTAAAGCTCTAAGAAACCTCAGCAACCTAGTTTGAAACCCAGTGGTTCAATCTAATCCCAGGTTATTCTTTTGGCTTTCTTTTTCAAATTAGCCTTTTCTTTTTTGTTTAATATACAGCATGTTTGGTGAATAAAAAAGGACTTCCACCATGTAGTGACAATATGCAATCTACATCTCCCTGGTTTGTTTTCCCTTTTGTTACAGGAAGAATAAATCCTGAGCAACTTGTGTGCCTACATCAGTTTATCCTCACTTTCTCCTATACCATGCAACCTAATTATATTTTAACACGGCATTTACTCCAGTTGCCTGGAGAATTATTTCAAATAAACTGACAGACCTATTGTGCTGTGACATCAGAGCAACTCTAAGTTTGGGGTATTTCCCCCCCTTCTCTTTCATTCATTCTCTCTTAGAAGGAAAAAAAAAAGGCAGAAGGAAACCAGCCCTTCTGTTAACTCAGCAAACAACACAATAAACTGCATTAGCAACATTTAACCAAAGTGTTGAAAAACACACTGAAATAAACCCTATTGCACTTCAGGGGTTGAAAGGAATATGCATCAAAACGCCTGGCATTTAATTTTTTTCTCCCCTTCTTCGGGAATTTAGCCAGTGAAATATAGCTGCCAGTGTCTCAGGCCGGCGTGTGTTCTTCTGCAATATGCTCTCGATCAATCAGATTTGCATAACTAAACTGTCGGCAAGCCCGCTCGGCTGCCCAGGTGCAGGGCCATTTGCATATAGAACAGTGAGGAGGTCCCAAGAGTCACTTCAGACTCCAGTGACTGCTGAGCCCGCAGTCCACATAGCACTGGAAATGAAATTGGAATGACAAAAAAAAAATGGTAGCGCTAGTCTAGAAGGGTGAAATATGCACTTGTGTTTGAAAGGTTATGTAGAGATCACAAGACAGCATTCCAACAAGAAAATACACACAGGCCCACACAAAAGCAAATGCCATTGTATGCATCTTATTCTCCTCTTCCCCAACACCTCCTATCGATACATTTTTAAAAATCCTGTCGATTTGAATGATGCTGTCTATTTTGGGCTGGTTCATATGTAGGGGTGCATGCATATTTTATTTACGTCCTACCTTCCTTCTGTTATGGAACTCAAGGCAAAGTATATAAGGTCTCAAGGGAGTCTCCCATCCACTCACTGACTATGCCCAAATCGACGAAATTTTAGCAAGCTTGTGGTAGAATCAGCCTTCAGATCGTGTCCAGGACTTTGGGCAGCATCCAAACTAAACCTCAGGGAAATCAATGGGACATAAGTTAGTCGTTGCTAACTTGTCACATTGATTTCAATAGTGCTTAGTTAGGACTGGTTTGGATGTTATCCAATGTGTATATGTACTGGGGAAGTGGTGGTAGACTTGGAGAAAGATACTTCTAGTACAATACTTTTGAGTGTAATATTAAAAACTGTGTTCTCCTAGCTGCAAGGTGTTGGGCCCAGGACTGTTGAAGGTGGGGAGGGGAAGGAAAAACCCTCTTTCCTCTTGGAGTGAAGGAGAGAATGAAGAAAACACACAGCCAACAATGAAGCTCTCTGGGAAATGAGCTCCAGAGGGCTGTGTGAGGTCCTTCCAGGTGACATCATACGCAGCTGTGGTGGCCAGCACTTGTAAGGGCCTGCACGGCCTTCTGAAGCTCATTCCCAAACAGCTTCATTGTCGGCTATGTGTTTTCTTTGTTGACATGAAAATGTCACTTTTCAAGAAAACACACAGCCCACAATGATGCTGGGTGGGAAATGTGCTCGAGAGGGCTGTGTGGGGCCTTTCCGGGTGCTGGCCACCCCCCCCCCATTGGCATGTGACGTCATATGCAGAGGGCATGGCTGGTGTATACAAGGGGCCATTGGGGAGAGGACTGAACAGGAGCCCCATCCTCCCCTAGCTCTGTGCCTGACTGTAGCTCAATGGAAGAGCATTTGCTTTGCATGCAAAGATTCTTAGTTCTAATCTCTGAAATCTCAAATTAGGGCTGGGAAAGACTCCTGCCTGAAACCCCAGAGAGCTGCTTCCAGTCAGTGTAGATATAATGCTGAGATAGATGGACCAATGGTCTGACTTGATATATGACCTTGAATGAGACCACTGGTCTATCTGAGTCAGCATGGCCTATATTGGCTGGCAGATGCTCTCTGGGAAAATTCTAAGGTTCCTCCATGGAGAAACATCAGATAGTTTTCTCAGGTAGTTTCCCCACACTCCTCAGACAGGGGTCTCTTCCAGCCCTAACTGGATATACCAGCGTTCAACCCAAGGGCCTTCTACATGCAAAGCATGGAATTGACCACTGAGCTATGGCCTCATCCTGACAACTGTTTCCCATTGCAGTCCATAAAATGCTGCCAACCCAGATTTGAATGCTGGCCCTTGGCCAAGACCCTTCCTGTGACAGGAGGGAAGCAATAAGAGAGGTGCCTCTCCTGGATTGAATGTCACTTGTTGTCAAGTCGGCATCCCAAGGAGTTTCCATAGCAACAGCTTTTTTGCGCTGGGGGACAAGGTCATGCACCTGTGATCTCACTGAAAGGGACAATGAGGAGAACGTACATTATTTAAAGCTTTTATCTTTCAATGAGTGTTTCCGTATAACCTTGAAATTGGGCAAATAAAGAGCGGAATACATTGCTAAGCAGGGTAAATTGGTTAGGAAGAGAACTGAAGAGACCTGAGTATTTTACCTCTTACTCCTGCCTAGGTCAGACTGTTTTGACTGTTTTCTACCCCAATACTCTTAAAATATATTTTCAAACGAACTGATGCTACTTTTGCAAGTGTGGATCAGCAGTGGCAAAAAACAGAAACAGGCATGGTCTCAAGGAACATGATGAAGCCACTTTGCTGAAGCTAAGCAGGTTTGTGTCTGGTTAGTATGTGGATGGGAGGCTGCTTGGGAACTCCATGGCCTACTTCAAGATGAGTGTTGCATTAGTGTAATGCTTTTGCACAACCATCAGGAGGTAGTGCAAAGAAAGGAGCATCTGTTCCAGACTAGCCCTTGAGCTAGCCAAAGATGTTGACAGATTGCATAACTGGCCATGCTGCCTTGTAGCTCAGACTTTTAATGTCCTTGAGAAGGTCTTCTGTGAGTGGCTGTGCAACATCACAGAGCATCACAACCTTGCACAGCTTTGCAGACTTCTTCAGTGTGTGCAACTTCTCTTGTTGCGCCAGCACAACACAGGTCAGGATGTCAGCCCATGTATTCTATCTTGAGTTTGGCAGTAGAAAGGTAGAGCTCCATGGGTCTTCTACATCTGTCTCCAGCTGATGCCTGCTGCTTAGCTTTTCCTCATAAAAATCAAAGGTTGTGGTTCTAGAATCCTATTAGTAGGGATGTGTGGACTGGTCCGGCGGTCCGATGGTTCAGCCCAGGGGTTCGTGGGTTCATGGGTTCGTGGGTTCGTGGTCGAATTGAACCACCCACCTGGTTCTGTCAGACCGGAACCGGACTGCCAGGTCCGGTCTGGCAGGTCCGTGAACATTTATTTATTTATTTATAATTAATGAAGCACCTGTTGCCCCTTTGAGGGGCTTGCTGAAGCCGCGGGGTGTGTGTGTGTCCGCACGGGTTCCCTCTCCCCCCACCGGCCTTCCTCATCACCGCCATGGCCGAGTAAGTAAAGCCTTTTCGGCCCTTTCGGGCCTCTGTAGTAGCGAACGGCCACCATTTGGGCAGCCGCTGCACATGCACAAATGCCATCTGCAGAAAATGGCGGTCGTTCACTACTATGGAGGCCCGAAAAGGCCAAAAAGGCTTTACTTACCTGGCCGCGGTGATGATGAGGAAGGTGTAGAGGGAACCCGCGTGGACCCCCCCCAGCTTCGGTAAGCCCCCCGAAGGGGATACAGGTTTCATTAATTTTTTTTTAAAAAAAGTTTGCGGACCAGTCCGGAACCGGACGGACCGGGGGGGGGGGGTTCGATCAGGGGCCGGACTGAACTGGCCTAGTTCCATGCACACCCCTACTTATTAGTCTGCCTTTCTAACTTCTAAACAGCTGTTTTGTTTTGGATGCTGAAAATGTAACTTCCTGTAACTAAGAAGTTACAA